>NW_026267223.1:182528-184987 GCF_000697945.3 Frankliniella occidentalis
GCACAGCCTCCATAGGCACAGTCTCCATAGGCGCAGCCTTATTCATAGGAGCAGCCTACATGGATGCAACCTATTACCTCCAGGCGGTGGAGCATCCTCCAGGCGGCCAATACCAGCGGTGCCGCTGACTCGCGCTGACTCCCAAACCTCTGATTGTAGTCTGAACACCCTTGACAACCGTGCTCGCGGTCTAGGCGTCGGTCGGGCTCGTCAGCTGGACGCCCCCGGACATCGTTACCGCCCTGACCTTTTCAAATGACTGCCGGGCGAGCGCGGCACCCGGCACAGGCAGCGACTCTTATTGAAAACACTGATGGGTGGTGCTTCTTACATGATAGTTCACGAATATGTAGATCGCGGCTACATACTCTTGCCCCCCCCCTTTCCCCCGTACGCCACTGTCCCCCATCCCCTTCTCCCGGCTCATATGGTGGCAACCACTAGTTACATATTTCAACACACAGGCAATTGAAAGGAGCTTTGTTGATTGTATCCAAATCGTTCATCCGACAAATTGCAGGAGCTGGGCGCCTGCAAAACACCGGGTAGGCCACCCCGCACTACTCGCATGCACTGCAGACAAGATGTTGCCTATCTATCAGGCGCCTTGAGGGCTTGCACACGCTGAACTATGCAGGTTCGTAACGGCGATTGACGGACTGAATACTTTTGAGGACGACAGCGACTACCCCTCTCCCCCCAGGATCCAGACACTCTGTCACCCTTCGGGGCCCCCTCCGTGACCCCGCCGGGCCCCGCTCCGATATCCGCGGGAGGGTGAAAGCCAATGCCGGCTGGACACTCATCTTGCACTGCCGGAATAAGGATGGTACGCGCTACCGTCAAAGAAAGACCACACCACGGCACGGCAACACAAAAAAGTAATAGTAGTTGGAAGGCAGGGACAATTTCGCGTTACGATAATTATTGTTGACAAACACGCTATAGTAAATCGTTAACAGTTGAAGAGCCTTATGTCCTTGAGTTTGAACCTCTCACTCACTACTAGTCTTCTCCTCTAGGAATGTGACGTAAGAACGTTCATAACCTCCTCCCCGGTACTAGCCTCACCGAAATGCAATACATTCGGTCACGCCCGGGCTAAGAGAGACAAGCATTACCAGGTGCCCGACCACGCCCCGCCACGCCCCGCCCCCGAGCGAATCGTGACGCATTGTTGACAGACAGAGGTCCGCTTGACGCCAACACTCTCCTGGAGAAGTGCTACGTTTTTGATACATATTGATTCCATTCCAAAGTAATCACCTAACTGGAATCTTTGGAGCTGTTTCCTTCTTCTTAACTTAGTGATGCTGAAATCGTGTGTTAGAACAACTAGACTAGCTCGTCACTTGAACACTTTCGTTGGCTTTGCCCGCCGCTGAAGGTGGTCCCTGTCCCCCAGGGCCAAAGCGTGATGCGGTATAATTTGGCAGGCTCCTCCTCTGACCTACACCTGCTCTACCTCGACTCAATTTTCATGAAATGAAGAGAAGAGAGAGGAGCGGGGCAAAATAAGAGATGTAACGTCCCTGCAAAATAGAATGGACAACTTTAAGGGATGCATTTTATTTCTCTCTTTTTTTTGCAGGGCATTGATTAAAGAGTCCACGAGCAAAAGAGTCGTTGAAAAAATATAGGGTTTAACCTACAAGTAAGAAGTAGTATGGAAATATCCATCCAAACCTCAGCGTTGTGGTTCAGATCACAGCCGTTGACTGCTACAACATGTGGTAAAAACGTAATTGAACTAAATCGGATAAAAATTGTCAGAAAAAATGTGCTGAAAGTATGTGTTTTGAAATAAAAAATTAAAGATGGCGCCTTCTATAGAAAAACGTCGGAATACATCTTTAATGCAAAAAAAGTGGTTGGATCGAAAAAAACTTTTGCACGCGAATTCTTCGAGCAAAATATAAAGGGATTGTTTTTAAAATCATTAAGTCTAAAGTCTCTTGAGTCAGAGCGACCTTCTTTAACGTATCGTGTGTGAGTGTGCGCGCATGCGCGCGTGCCGGCGTGTGTGTGTGTGTTTGTGTGTGTCAAGTAATTACTTAAGACTCACAGCGTCGCACTTTCTGCAATTCCCTCACCCTGAAAAAACTAACCCTTTATTTTCCAAGCTGCAATCTGTACTTGCTTGTAAGTAAGGTGTTTCTCAAAATGAGAACATGATAAAACTTGGTTTGAAAAGTTTTGAGACATAGCTCGTTTGCCTGCCTGCCTCCCAGTCCCAGCACAGCTCACAGCCCCTAGCGCCATCGAGCTCGGCTTGTTGCCTCTCGCGCTACACTGGGGCGTGACTCACCTGTCAATGAAAATATCAAGCACTTGAGGGGGGGGGGTAGGCTAGCCGGCCTAAACGAGGCCGTTGGTCTGGCCGAGGCGGAAGGTCGGTCAGGTCACCGCTCAGGACGGGGCGAACACTCTCTCTCTCTCTCTCTCTCTCTCTCTCTCTC
>NW_026267223.1:188837-199847 GCF_000697945.3 Frankliniella occidentalis
GGGGCGGGGCGGAGCGGGGCGGGGCGTATATAAGTGAGGCAGGCGGCGCGGCCCGCGGCACAACGGTCCGGAGCGCCGCTTCTCATCCTCTCGTAAATCAGCAAGCAGCAGTGAGTTTCATAAATTAACGAATAGCTCTCCCACTCCGCCTTCCCGCCTTGCTCCGTCTATGTGTGAGTGTGTGAGTTCTGCGAGGGAGAGGGAGTGCACGCGCACGTTTGTGCGAGAGACAGAGAGAGACAGAGACACACAACATGTTTCCTCTATGCGCTGTCGTCAGACAAAGCACGCACACTTCTGCAAAAACAAAAGTAAGCTGAGGGGTTTGTGCCGAAAAATATTAAAAACGAAAATGACGGGCACCCTGTGCAACGTTATTTACTGTAATCCACTGTAGTTAAATATGAGTATGAGTATGACCTTACATTTTGATATGGAATAATAAGATCCTGTGTCATTCGCGGTTTCATGTTTCTGGAGAAGAACCCGCATAACTATATTAAAGCGATGCTGAAATTCTAAAATTGATTTGAACAGTTGAAAAACATGCTAAAAATTACAAATTTTTCCAGGGAGCCCTCAGCCCACCACAGTCGACATCTGAAAAGTGACTTCGATCTCTGCTCCCGAGCGTCGTGGGCTCATTCAGACGTCCAGCCGTCCAGTCGCAGCCGTCCGCTGCGCGCAAAGTAAGTCCCGTCCAGGCTATACGTCAGCACTCGTATCGACTGCCCGGCGGCTGACCGATGCCCGGGGCCACGGTCACCGGTCTATTTCTGGCGCCATTCTGTTGTCCAAACGACCAGCCGCATTTACGCCGTGCTTGCTTCCTCCGCGATTGATCGCTTCCATATCATTCATGATCGCGACGAGTCAATTTCGGAAAAGCACACATGTCGGGGATAAAAGTCAGGAGAGATAATGTTGACAGTGTCCTGCCAGCCCGGCCTGAGGCATACTGGCTGGGGCCATAGAGCAGCCGGCGCCGCACTGACGAAGCCGTCCAGACGGCCCCTTCCCCTCTCCTACCTCCCTCCCACTCCCTCCAGTTCCTCTTCCTCATCACTACTTCTGCACCCACTCCGCCCCCTGCTCGACCTTAGCCCAGCCCCCGCCCCCACCTCGTCCCCTTTCTCCAGACTTTCTGCTGCCGCAGTTACAGTCGCGGTATATTTCTTTCCTTCTACCAGTGATACCCTCACCATTTCACCTCTCTCCCTCCCTCCAGTCGTTGCGCTTTAACAACCCGCAAAAAGGGGCGCGCGCGCGAGAGAAAGGAGGAGACAAAGGGAGGGAGACAGAGAGAAAGAGGGAGGGAGAGAAAGCTCTTTTATAAAATTCCATAATGACGCAGCTCTTGGCTCCACCGCGGCCCCTTCTCCAGGCCAGTCTCCAGTTACAGACCCATCTCCAGCACCAGCCCCACTTCCAGCTCCAGCAACCGCATACCTATAATGTAGCCCCATATCCAGCCTCAGCCCCATACCTCCAGCTTCAACCCCGTCTCCAGTCCCAACCTTCACCCCATTTCCAGCACCAGCAGCCAGCTCCTCAGCTCCACCCTTCATCCCCATCTCCAGTTCCAGCTCCCATACCTTCAGCCCCATCTCCAGCTCCAGCCATGACTCCAGCGTGTGTTCGCAGGGATGCGCACCGCCCTGGCCGTCACCCTGGCGCTGCTGCTGGCTGCTGCCGCCGCCGTCTCCGCCGCCGCCACCGCCCATCCGGCCGACACCAAGTCCGAGCCCACACTGAAAGGTAATGGACTGTGGCCGTACCATAACAGCAAGTTGATACATCTAAATCAAAAACCTACCAAGCAGTGGTCAGATTGAAATTTCTAAACTTCTCCTTGGTTTCTATGATGTCGTTTTCACACGTCTCTCCCCAGAGGTGCTGGACTCGACGGTCAACCGGATGATAGCCCTGACCCTGGCGTCCAGCTCGGATACGGTTAATCACAAGGAGAGCATCCAGGACCCCCAGGTGGCGATGATGGAGAGAGCGCTAGAGAAGTTCCTCAAGTTGGGGCCGGCGAGCGCTCGGCAGACGCGCGATGTCGCGGACATTGTGAGTTGTTGGCGACCTATTTAGGCCTAAAACGAAACTTGTTTCTTAATTTGCATGGTTGCCCCATGTCTCATCAAATTTGAAAACTACTTTTGAAAGATTCACATGTTTACACTAAACTCTAAGGTTTGGTGTAAAAGAAACATTTTTTTGGAAATCTGTATTGACGGAAAAAGGACCGTATGTTTTAATGAATCTGAACTTCAGGAGCACGGGCCCAAGCGGCGGGACAAGCGGAACCTGCTGCAGATCCTGTCGGAGGCGGTGCTGCTCAGGCCGCAGTACATGAGCGAGTACCTGCACGAGTACGTGGAGGGGTAGCCACAAGCCACTAGCTGCGGCGGACCGGCCCGGGAGCCCACAGCAATAGCGGCCACATCGACGCCTTGGGATGCATGCATCGTTAACCACGCCATCACCGCCGCAGCGGCGTCAGCCCGAACAAGGTCCTCTTTCTCTCTCGCACCCCCACACTCATCTCCCGTCTCTCTCTCTCTCTCTCTCTCTCTCTCTCTCTCTCTCTCTCTCTCTCTCTCTCTCTCTCTCTCTCGAGAAAGCCCGCGAAAGCGCACCCCTAGTGGACCACCCAGTATTATTACAAAAAACTAGTGAAATCAGGTTCAAAACCAGTACAATCTAAGAAAAGTGAGTAAAACTAACAGTGCCCCATCAGTGAAGTGATTTACTTCAAGTGGAAACGACGTGGCTACTCCACAAGGAACCAAAATGTTGGGGCTGCCCAGGCCCTAACCTCACTACGACGCCGCCACCAAAAGTCATCAAGAACCATCCAAGAAAATGCTGCGTCAACATCAAACCCAACTTTATTCAAGTGTGCTTCAATCCCACTCAAGTCCAATGAACTATTCATTTGAAAATTCAACTCCCCAAACCAAACTGCAACCTAACCTCCAATCAACAACAACTATAGTGCCAAACGATGCCCCATCACGAAAAATGTCAGTGGTTTTTGAGAACACTCAAGAATTCAACCAAGACCAACTACTCCGCGCTGCAGCCGACGTTGTCGGTGGCAACAACATTCAATACGCTGCAAGACTCAGTGGGGGCCGATTTTGCCTCTACTTATCCTGCTATTCTGCCGTCACAACACTCTGCGACCGCGGAGGTGTCGAAATCGACGACATCTTCCTGCCGTGTCGTAAGTACGTCTCCGATGCCACCAAATTCCTAATTTCCAACTGCCCACCTGAAATGTCAGACGATGCACTGCTAAACCTTCTCAAACCATACGGTAAACCCGTCTCGACGCCGACCAGGCTCAGAGTCAGCACAATCCACGACGACCTCAAGCATGTCAGAACCTGGACACGATCCCTCTACATGCAAATTCCCAAGGACGCCCCACCGTGCCCAGAAGTGATGCCAATCACAAGCACAGAAGGCGTCAAGCACACCCTGTACATCGAAACAAAAACATGCAATTTCTGCCGAAGCCCAAGTCATACCGTCGAAGAGTGCAACAAAAAGAAACAACAAAACGAAGACTTCCCAGCCCTAGAATACATACCATCGCCAGCTCTCCGCCTCGCCAAGCAAGCAACCTTTCAACAACCCCAAACAAACCCGCTGAACCCACATTTCTCAAAAGAAAAACCCAGCCCCAGCCCAGAAGAACCACCGAAGCATCAAGACAAAGTGCCCCTAACCTCCAAACCAGTCTGCTCCGCGCCCGAAGTCGTCGTCGCTGCCAGCGCCGCCAGCCAAGCTGTACCCACCCCCCTCCCATCCCTCGTGAGTGTACCACAATCAGCTGAAAATCGTCCAGTGAAAAGAGTTCTCCCCCCGTCCCCCCAAGTATCCTCAAAAGTGATAAAACAATCCAATTCCTTATCCATTGAAACCATAACAAGTGACAAAAATTACCCAAAAGACTACTACAAGGACTTTAGCAATGCCTTATCTTCTATGTCCTTCAACGATGACATATTATCCGAAGAACAATTTTTAAACCTATTCCACTCTTCAAGCAATACAAGTTTTAATGCAAGACTCAAGAGATTAAATATTCTAGAACTCACCACCAAACTTAGTGAACTTAACAATTTTGCAACTGATGAAAGACTCAAAACTAGAACAAAGTTAGTTCAAAAATTATGTGTCATTCATAGTCCTAGTTAATCTCTAAATCTATGTTTTAATCAAAACAATTCTACATTTTTAAAATGTTCAACTAATAAATTAAAAACCTACTCCCACACATAGAAACAAAAATGTAACGTTCTACCATTCTAAATTTTACTCTTTTAGACACAAACAAGCAGCACCGCATGCCCGCTGCATCGCCAGCTATTTGTATCAAAATCACACCCCCCTTTTAGCCCATAATGTACAATTAAATCCCCCAATAAATCCTTTGTAAAAACTCAAAACTCTCTCTCTCTCTCTCTTTCTCTCTCTCTCGGTAATGCCTGTCCTACACGTCCAGGAAAGCTCTGTGGAGATCTTAATGCACTGGCCCTCAGCCTCAGCCTTTGAGGGCGCTGTGCTTTATTGGAAATAAAAGTGGAAGTACAACATATTCTCACATTTGCAGGCTTGCTTGTAGGCGAGCGAATAGAGATTCGAACAGTTACTTGAAAAAGATAGTCCCTTTTTCTGTGCCTAAAGTATTTGAATTGTTATTTACACCTGCAGGTGTGTGATTTTCCCCCCCTTTTTGCAGGTGTGTGACATTCTTACACTTTCATTTCCAGTGTAGCGCCCGGGCCTGGCTGCTTGTGCCGCTCCGAGTGGCGCGGCCCGGTATGACTGACTGGCGACAGATCGGGCGGAACGAAACAACGGCTCGGGGATTATTTAACGCCATGATATCACAACGAATATTATATCATTAGAACAACGAGTCGACAGGCTGGGCCGGCACCATGAGCGACAGGCTGCAATCTTTTGTCTCTCTCTCTGCGACGATAACTCCGCGAAGGTCCCCGTAATAAAAGATTACGGTTCAAGTTTCGTTTTGACTTGAAACACCGCTTGTCACTTTACGTCGTTGGCTACCTTTCGAGTGAAAATGAGTGAGAGTGTGACTCCATCGCGCGCTGCGCCGCACCAAGGGCGTGGCGCGCACTGGGCCCACGGCCGAGGCAATACGTTCGCTCGGGTAGTTCTGCGCGCGGGAGATTTCAAACAACAACAATGGTGGCCGCTGGCTGCGGTCAATATGTCTGCGTGGGCGGCGAGACCGAGGGAGAGATAATGAGAGGGAGAGAGGAAAGAGGAGAGGAGAGAGGGGGCTGCTTGTGGGCACCAAGATGATTTAAAATGGGACGTAGGAGAGACATATTTTGTGTAGATGGACAGGCCTCACACGGTCGGCTGGAGGAGAGCGGGCGGCCAAGGACAGGGGGGCAACCTTATCAGAGGGAGTGCCGCGGCCCGCGGGCCTAGCCTACCTTGTAGGGCCCTTCCCGCCACTCACGGAGGTAGCCGCTGCGAGAGGCGTGAGAATCACCGCTTGATTGGGTCTAATAACCGACCAG
This sequence comes from Frankliniella occidentalis, assembly GCF_000697945.3. Classification (NCBI taxonomy): domain Eukaryota; kingdom Metazoa; phylum Arthropoda; class Insecta; order Thysanoptera; family Thripidae; genus Frankliniella; species Frankliniella occidentalis. The sequence goes on from NW_026267223.1 coordinate 194,411, forward strand.
TTTTTGACACCCGAACAAAAACGTGTGTTGTAACAGAGTTGGGCTAAGTGGGCAAATTACTACGTACTTCAGTAGTCGTAAGTTTGTTATTTGTATTCCAGCATAATAGATTGTAATAGATTGTAAATAATTCGAAATAATTCTAATAAATACAAACTAACTTCTTTGCAATAGCACTGCAAATAATTTCAATTCATGCCATCGGACATCTTTGTATGTGCAACACTGTACTTTTGTATTTGGTGTGAGCGCCGTGCTCCATGAGCCCTACCCCAGTTGCCCAGTTCTCCAGTTTCGGCAGGACCGCACGGCACGCCGCCTCCAGGAAGGACGTGCATGGCGTGAGGCCCGCCGAGCAGTGGACGCTCTACTTGCACCTTGATATGATTTGGTAATGAAAGTCTGTTACGTCGAGTGAAAGGTGTAAGTCACGGCATGCGGGGCGTGGCGTGGCGGCACCTGCCGCAGAGGACACCGACTATCGCAGTGACGTAACGATGAATGGTTTATAAAAGACGGCGGCGTAAGAATGCGACGGATTGGTCGACAAAGCCCACGGGCACGCGGTGCTAGGGGGGAGGGTAAAGAGGGGGGGGGGGCATAACCCGCCCACGTATCGCTCCAGCCGTCAAAGCACTCCCGTCACGTTTGTGTCCCGAGTCGCTCGCTCGCGGTGCAGGATGGCGAGGGGAGGAGGGTGAGGGGAGCGCAGGGCTTCCGACAGTAGCCCCGGTGACCTTCGTGGACCGAGGTGGCCGCCCTGTCGGCGTGCCCGGCCCTGTGGTTCTGGTGATGGGCGACACAGCGGGTCGCACGAGCTCCCGGCAGCAGCAGCTTCCCTTTGCCGCCGAAAACAGGCAGCGGCGGGTAATAACCCCGGGGGGAGGTAATTGGAGCCGGCGTTACGTCACGGGTAAGTGGTGCACAAGTAATAGCGGCGCGGCCTTGAGCGCTCCCGCCGCGCCCCGCACCACCCTGGGCCCTCAACCCTGCAGCCCCACGGAGTGTTACCTTTCATAGTGTGTGTGTGTGTGTGTGTGTGCGCGCGCGCTACTCGACAGCAGCTTTGGACCTTTCTTTTGTGTGGCCGCGGGGCGGCACTGACCCTGCTGACCTCGGCGTACATTTGCAATTCATTTACCCGATGGGCCCTTTGTCTCTGCGCGCACTGCGGCCCGATGCGTATCTGTTTGCACCTCTGATTGAGCCGCTGACCGCACCGACCCCGCTCAGGAGCGAGCTTAGGAGCGAGCTCAGGAGCGAGCTCAGGAGCTCATGTGCCGGCCGATCCTTGGCGTGCGGCCGAGCGTGCGGCCCACAGAGTTAGACATCGACACGGGGCGGAAGGAAGGAGGTCTATTGTCGCGCGCAGCGGGGCAGAGATCAGCTCTCAAAAGTGGACGATAACGCACACAGAAGAAAATCACTCATCTTCAAAGTGAAAAGTGTGGAATGTGGTCAAGTTTAGATACCAAAATGTGAAATTACCCAAAATAACAAAATTCTATTTTCACTATATTTTAATCACTGTCAATAACTCTTATACTATGGCATGTGGTGGTAAACTTACAATGTCAATCGTAATATCGCTTTAAAACCGTAAGTAACAGCATATATTGTAAATAAAGATAGAGATATGTTCAGAGTGATTTAGCTTCATCCTTAGATTTATTATAATTCGTCTCAAATTTGAGGTCTGACAAATATGATGCTTCTCGCGGAGTGCCAACCTGGCATAGCGTTTTACAAAGCCCTATTATACCGAGACGATATCAGATGGTTTGTCGTCAGTCTTACAAACAAGCTGTGCTTCACACAAACAATCAAAGCTGAAGAAGGCGGGTAGGGGGTGGTGTAGCGGGTGTGCATAGTATGGCGCCTATTCGCAAAGAAATCTCGCAGAGCTATCGCTGTCTGTGCCTCTCTCCCTCTCTCCCTCTCTCCCTCTCTCCTTCTCCGCCTGTAGCAAATCGCTTTCGCGATGTCGTCAAGAACTTTTCCTAGAATATCGGTCCGCACCATGGCCTCGCAATCAGCCGTGCATATTCATTGTCTGGACTGCTGCGGGCCGCGGGCGCTGCACGGCCGCCCCGGCCCCGCCACGACAAGCGAGAGTCTGCCGGCTGGCAGAACACATCAAAGACTCGAGCAGGAGGGGTTGCCGCGCCGCCGGGCGCCGGGCGCCAGGTGCCCTCGCCCCCCAGCGGCCCCGCTGCGGTCACCTCACCCATATGCTAAACAGCGCGTGGCCGTGCGGGCATCCTCTGTCCTTTACTGTAACTCGGTGGAAGCGGGTGCGGAGGGGGGGGGGGGCGTGAGAGAGCGACACAGCGTCCGTATCACTCCACATGGTACTAGTTGGCCGTGCCGAGGTGCTGCCAAGGCCAAGCCATTCGAGCCAGGACGACCGTGTGGTGGTGGGGGCGTGGTAGGGCAGGGCGGGGCGAGTTCTCAGCTTGTCACATAGCTCGCTCGCGCGCGCGCACTACCCGCGTGTAGTAACAGCTACAGTGAGCATTCGGCATCTCCCACTCAATCACATGAGCAGGTTCCCGATCCGGTCTCCCCAAAAATGTTACAAAGAAGTTGTGTGTCAACGGCCTATTGCTCAGCTGGCTGGCCCGACGGTGTGAGTGGGTGCTGTGGTGGGTGAAGGGGGAGCGGGTAGGGGGCACGAGGGCACGTTTGTCTAATCTGGAACGCAATACAATTTGGTTAGAGTGAATATTGTACTGTTTTACACGATAAACTGTTGACGTAATTGAAGCACATGGTTTCAAACGAAACTTGTTTGCAGGAATAATACGCATATATTTTTGCCTATCAATTATACAATGGAATCACAATTCCATTCTTTGTGAATGCACCATTATGAGCTAGAAAGTCATGATTGTGCTTTTATTTGTCCGCGGCTCCAGAGATTTGGGTTATTTCGACTGACCAACACAAAAGTAAGTGAAAAGTGCTTTGCCAGTTAAACTGGTGGGTCAACCTGAGCATTTTCTTGAAACAGAAAACGATTATAGAAAAGAAAGCCGGAAAAAATACGCTTCCCCGCGTGTGTTGGCACGCTTTTGTTGCTACCCTCGGCCGATTGCTGCAACTTCAGTCGTACAGCGGGCGGGGCGGATCTTGTGGGTGGGTGGACCCGGGGCGGACCCGCACAGGTGAACGGTGCGGCCTACTTACGACACATCAGATTATTTTTAATATCGGTAGTTACACTCTAGCGGCTAACACAAAAAAATAAAAAAATAAAAAAATACTCGTAGCCCGTCAGCCCAGGTTAATGACTCTAACAATGACGCTGTCCAACCACCATACGGACATCCCAGCTGAATGAAAAAACGCTGATGTTATGATGTGATATCAAATAGGACATCGGTCAGTTTTCAAACGAGTACTTTTACTGAACTTTTTACAGGGATAAACTACTGCCATGCTTCCTACACACGCAAAGTTCAAAACAAATGTATTAGTACACTGACACCCTTCGTGCACTTACTTCATACTCTAAACTGATCTTCGCCTGACCCACATTCCCCAAACTTTACCTGAAGCCCGTATGATTCGGTTTACTCCCTCTAAAAGCCACGGGCCACGGACTCACCGTATCGCCTCGAATCTCTTATTGGACAAACCAAACCGGTCACTCAACGGGAGAAAATGTATGATATGCGATAAAGCCCGCAATAAAGTGTTTTTTCCTTGAGTTTTTAGCCATATGTCATTTAGTGTAAAACTGTTGAAACCTCCATAATGCTATTATAAACCGATGTAATATCAAACTACTCTCTAAATTGGTAATACTTTTGGGTTTATTGAAAGATAAAATTTGCGCACATCTTAAATTCAGAAGCTTTGAATCTGATCTAGCACGATCTAAAAATCTACAGATCACATCATTACTTACCATAGTTCTTAGTATTATTTTTAGAAAATCTGTCTGTAATTTATTGTGCAATTCAACTGAACAAAGAAGTTTCTCGTCATACATTATAAATTGTCAAGAGAGTGGTCTGAGAGTGTGGGACCAAAATTGCGAAAACTGTCTGTAATCCTGAAGACACAATTTTGTCTGCCATTGGATGTGGTTTAAACGGTTCCCCATATTTTGTGGACCAGACTTAACACTAATTAATTTGTCACACTAATACGTCGAGCTTGATCGGGTGAGGACAACTTTGGAAATGTAACCGACTCCTCGCGTAATGATCGCGCTTTGTTGCATACGATATGAGCAGTAGTACATTATTGATATTTTACCGCCATCCAGTTAACTTTTCTTCTTTTTATCCCACCCTTCTGCTTTTAAAAAAGCATTAAAGCGGGCTTTTGCAACCGCTCTCGTGTCCGTCCGTCCGTCCGTCCGTCTGTCTGTCCGTCGTCCGTTTAAGAGGAAAGAGATGAGCTAGAGGTCTGCAAATTTCAGGGTATCTTAGGGGTCACTCCTAGACAACGAAACGCCTGGTGCAAATCCTGGCAACCACCCCTAAGGGGGTGAAAGGGGGTAACGAAGAAATAGGGGTTGGTCCAAAAAGTAGAAAATCATTTTTTTATGGTCCCCTAAGGGGTAACTCGTGAAAGTAGAATCCTTCGGCCTACAATTTCGTCCGTTTGGCTCTATCTTGCACCGTTTGGGCACTAGAGTGCTTTCTTCGACGAAAATACGGCGAAAATGACGAGGGGGCCACCACTCTCTCTTTGGATGTACACATGATTGCAAAGATTGCGTGATTTCACATGATTTCACGGATTTCGCATATTATTTTAGAAGATTTCACGCTAAAACCTGCCGGCAGATTATGTCTGATTTGAAGGATTACAGATGATTTCAGCGGATTTTACCGGATTTCGTCGGATTTCACAAGATTCCGGCGGATTTTACGTGATTCCGGCGGTTTTTACATGACCTTCTAAGGATTTCTGGCAGATTACGCATGATTTCATGATTGCAGGTGGATTTCAAATGATTTCGGGGGGATTTCACGGAGGGCGAACACATGATTTCAGGAGTGGCGGCCCCCTCGGAAAATGACCACGTTGCACATAAAGACGTACAAGGACGCGTCCAATCGTAAAATGTCAGAGGAAGTACCCCCCCTAAACAACACATTCTGAATCAGAATCTACCCTCGGATTAGCCGATTAGCCGTATGTTTTACTATTTCGGCCCTAGAGGTTGATGTATTGAAAGCAATGGGAAAAAAGTCTTTAAGACTTTGACAAACAATCCAATCTAAACGCTGCGCTGGTTCATTTTTTTGTATTTTTCTTATGCAAAGCAGAAGGGTGGGGTGTAGTCACGGTGTTGCCCCGTTACAGTCTTTTGTCATGTGAACGGAGCAAATCTCTAGGGTCGCAGGCCCCCCGCCGGAAGTTAGTTTACTCAAATATGCGAAGTGATTTACCGGTCACATTATTTATTTGATTATGT
>NW_026267223.1:200073-219163 GCF_000697945.3 Frankliniella occidentalis
GGGTAAAGGGGTGGAGGAGGGGGCGAGATAAATCTGTGATTTACGGATCTCGATGGGAATGTGACCAGCAGAGAGAATTAGCATCAATGCAGGTTGGCTAATCTGGCCAGTGTGTGTTCCTTATCCAAACGCAGGGTCTGTCCGAGAGGGGCGTTGTCCACGCCAGGAGAGTCGCAACAAAGTTGTCCGCCTGGCTAATGGTGCAATGCAGTTTAGTCACAAGCAACGGAATCTTGTGTGTTGTGAAGGGTTAAAAAGTAACTCGAAAAAAGGAGCAGGTAAAAATTACCTCATTTTAATGCCTTTAAAATATCTATTACAGTTTCCTAATTTAACGAAGTTAAGAAGCTGTTTGAACGTTTACACGAACTCTGCATCATTATTATTATGGTCTCCTTACCCCGCATACACTACCCCCCTCCCCTCCCTCCCCGCCCCCTACCGCACTCTCCAACCAGCAATAATAATGCAATTACGTGTATATACAGGGCCGAACGCCATACCGCCATCTGCACTGGGGCCATTCCAAAATAACAACACTTTAGTATGAAGCAGGAAGCAGCCTTTCTCCACCCTCACTGTGACTAGCGCCTTCTCAAGGTCCCCCCGCTGGACAAGGTGGCACGGCGGTGGCCAGGCCACCCATGCACCGCCCGCCCATGTGCCGAGGTGGCCACATACTGTATCAGATTGGCCGCGTGGTGCTCGGTATCTAGGGCGCCGGACTGAGCCGAGCTGGCCAAGACGCCCCTCCACACACACACAGCTTTGCCTCCTTTTCGCCTCAATTCCACGGCTGCGCGCCGCCCAGCGCCGCCCCTGCTGCAGCCGTATGAGTTCTCACCTCGGACGTTGTATAACGCTGCGGGGCGCCGAATGGTGCTTTGGCTCTGTAAGCGCTGTCAGCTATGGCTGTGGGCCCCCTCTTGTCAGTGAACAGGGAGCGCCGACAGCTCGGGATTAGTAGCGTAAAACACGTGTAGCCATTTTAGCAGGTGATACCTTAAAACGTCTACACTAAACATAAATTACGAAAACACGAAACCCCACGAAACCCTTTTGCATTTTGTTGTGCATGCGTAGCCATGCAGCAAGGGTGAGTATTAAATTGGATTCTGACACCTATTTTCGCGAAATTCCGCGTCAAACGAGCCTACATATGATGGGGTTATGTTCAAAAATTGCATAGATTGATTTCATTTTTTGTACTTTTTGACTTGCTTTTCATTTGCTGACCGCTTATTTGAACCCTATCACATGTAGGCTCGTTTGACGCGGAATTTTGCGAGGAATGCGATAATGAATCTCAAAATGTGATTGGTTTGCTCATTTAGAAAATATTTTAAAGAAACTGAAAATATACTCTTTAGCATCCCTAAAACGAGTTTAACACCCCTGGAAAGGTAGGATATCACACCTTTATTTTTCCAGTGGGACACCTGCCGACCTCAAACTCTACTGCAAAATTCCTGGCGTCCTGAGCGTAAGCTAGGTTGGACGTCGACTGACATTCACGACGTCTGACACTTTTCGGACGAACTTCACCTTACACTAAAAGGTGCCAGGCGCACTGTGCCATCAGAAGGTGTAGTCCACACGTGCCTCACACCACACCCAGAAAAATAGTTTCTTGATTCAAGTGCAAGCTGACACAAGATGAAATTCACCATTCAACAAAGCAAAATAGTCTTTGGAATAAGATTTTTCTTTTATTCGAAAGAAAATATCAGCTTGTTTCAAGAGTAAATTTGATCTTGTGTCAGCGTGCACTTGAAAGAAGGAAACATTTACTTGAAACAAGAAACGATTTTTCTGGGTGCAGGTGTAAGACAAAAGTGACTCACACCCCAAAATGTGTGAGACTTTCTCACACCTAGGTTTCCAGAGTAGCTTTAACCCTCGGTTAAGAAAGAGAACCAAACTATCACCGCCAGAAAAGAAGCGACACCGAAATTTGGTCGATATCGCCATTTCTGGCGGTGTATCGGCCAAACATGCCCAAAAATACTGGCCTGATAGTTATATAACCCTTGTTGAAGATGAAGAGGCCGAGAAATTTGCTTGTACAGCCCTTGACATTTCTAGATATCGGGACATTTAACGCAACACGTCAATCTCACTTTTTTTCTTAGACCCTAAAAAAGGGATGATGGAAGAAAATTTACAGAACACAACACTACTTAATAAATGAGTATCATTCACTTTCAAGAAGGTCGATTCCAGATTGAGATTTTCAGAAGAATAACAATTTTGCATTTACAAAACATAAAACTTAGCTCTAAAGTAAAGCTTAGCATTAAAAATATTCTGCTATTTCGAAGCCGATGTCGATACCACTGTGCTAAAGAGCGTACGTAATAGTTTTGCATATTTCTGCCATTTGTATCCCAGAAAATCGTGAAGACCTTCACGACTGTAACCAATTTACTGCCCCGTGTTTTTAATGCGTAGTTGCCTTTTGGTGTGCTTTTTACTGTCAGCTAAGTGATGTCCTGGTCTCAGCTGATCCTCAGTCAACTGCCCCTACCCCTAGGAGGTGGGGCGTGTCTGGCAGCAGGTGTCCCTGCGGTTGGCATGCTTGTGTCCGCATGCGCCCGCCCCTCCAGCCCCGCCTCGTTAGAACGGCCAGTGCTGCACCAAACCGCTCACGATTGTGACGCAAAGCTGACCGGCTCTTTATTCACGAGCCAATTAATATATGGATCGTAATTGCGGCAGGAGCCGCGACTGTAGTCTCGCAAAAGGAGGGGGAGAGGGGTAATCACAGGAAAATCTAGAGTTTTTTTATGGATCACATACACGTATCTCCACTCGAAAGACAAAAGCAGGAATCACAGGGTTTTAATACCTCTACAAAGGCATAACAAATTAGTACCCCTAGAAGGCAATCAAACTGCCCAAAGGTGCTAAATTTTAATGCCTTTAGACACTTTCATGCCTTTACCAAGGCGGGGTTCACGTTGCTGTTCTGCCCCTCCCCCCTATTTCCTCCCTTTCCTTTCCCAGACGACGAGGGTGTCAATGCCACGACAGGTGTCGGTCATCGCCCCAAAATCAACCGAACTAATTGTGTACATTGGCATGTTGATGAGGGCGTTGTGACGCGGAAGTGAACCCCCCCCCCCTACCCCTCCTCTCTCCAACAGCCACACTTGAGGCGTGAGCAGGAGTATGCGTGTTCACGGTCGCGGCGACACTGCCCAAAATATATAGTGTGGCCGACCAACACCTCGCGCCGTATAATGTCGCGTCAACCAGTTCGGCCATCACTCATGCCCACGGAGCGAGGAAAGCAGCAACGCCCAAAAACATTTGTAAAATTAATTAAATGAGTGAAATGCCTCAGATAATTTAAAGCTCAGAGTTAATCCCAGCGTGGTAATTACCCCAGCATCGCAGGCCTGCTACAGTAACGCCCGCGTTAAGGGAACGCCCACCTACGGGACGGCTGTGGTGGGTTGACCTGGTGGGGAGACAAGACCTCAATCTGGAGGTGATCCTGCAGTGGTCTGCCTGTTATGTTGCACCCCTTGCAGTGAGCAAGCAGGGCCAGCAGGGCCAACAGGGCCAACAGGGCCAACAGGGCCATTGGGCCAACAGGGCCAACAGGGCCGGGAGGCAGGCCTCGCCGTGTCCCTCCTAACCTCCCTGCCTCTCTCCGGTCGTGACGAGCCTAGCCCAATTGGAGGAGAGAGGATGGCGAGATTAGTAAACTCTGCAGTCACCCCCCCCCTCCCCCCCAACCTCTACCCCCAGCTGGCCCACGGCGTGACTTCGATCGCCCCGCCGTCACCCTTTCCGCCGCTGAGTTCCACGAAGAGTTTGTCTCGTTTGTAATCAAAGGCAAACAACGTCGCGCTCGTGTCCATCATGACGTCCGTCACCTCGAGGACACGCCAACGTCGCCTCGGTGAGGCTCCGTCACGGCCCCGGCAGGCTCGCCGATCTGGGACAGTATTGGGGTAATAAACAATTGAAACGCACAGGCAAATCGCGATAACATCAAACATCTACACCGGGGGGATGGGGAGAGCGAGAGAAAGGGAGGGGGGGGGGATGAAGAATTGGGTTGAAAGAGACACGCCCCCGCATCAACAGCCCCGAGCAGATCTGTTGTTATGATCCAACCCGGATCTGTCTGCGTTGCCTCTCAAGTCCAAATGGACATTGGGCATTGCCTGGCCCAGGCGTCGGCATTTCCGGGAGCACGCTGGAGCGAGGCGGGGCAGGGCGGAGCGAGGCATGGCGGGGTGTGGCGTGGCGTGGCCGAGCGTAGCGGGCGGGGCGTGGCGGGGCAGGGCGCGAGGTCGGAGCTGGTGCGAGGGCGGGGCGGAGCCAGTCGCCTGGCGCACGAGTAGCCAGTTGCATTTGGCCAGGTAATGCGATTCGTTTGTGGCGACTTTGTTTTGTAGGACTATGGAGGCAGGCGGAGAACAAGGGCCGTAGAGGCGAGGCTGGAGGGTGGTGGTGCTGGAGAATTGGAGCTGCAGAGACTCGGGCTGGGTGCGGCTGGGTGGCACGCGGCTTCGTCGGTCCGGAGGTTTGCGCTCTGCGCCACGGCCCCTGCGGCCCGAGTGAGTAGTCCATCCCGACACACTCCGGCAGGTGCACACAAACTCAACCTCCCAGCATATTTGGCTGAGGGCGTCTCGCGTGTCCTCTATGCTGTGCTGAGCCACCCGACGCGCCCTCCCCTACAACACGAACGCCCACCGCCCACAACACCTATAGACGAAGCCATGGAACCATTTAGTTGATACAACCAAATAAGGGTCGTACGAAATAAAATTTAGCTCTTACAACCGACTACGATTTAGTACTCTAGCTGTTAACTAAATATGGTCGAACCAATCTAAAGTAAAGATGACTTTATTATTTAGACAGTGCAATCAAATTTCGTCCGCATAAAACTCAAATTTTATTGCTGTTGGTTAAAAAGGTTTTCTGTGTGCAGCACTTAGGATGCTACTCTGTAAAATGCTTGCCAACTACATTTTATGCAATGTTGCGAAGAATTTTCTAGCTTTGTGTTGCTATGAATTACTTCGTCTTGCAAAGAAATCTTTTGCAGGCTCTCAACACCCTTGCAAACTGTGGGTTCGCTTTGCAAAGAATTAGTTTGCAAGCTTGTGACGAACAAGGTCGTATTACTATATGCTTTCGGACTTGGCAAGCTGCAATGAAAGGTGCTTGCAATTCGAACGTATTCTTTAAAAGCATTTTGCAGTGGAAATGCAGTGAGTTGTGGAAGTCGTAGCACCACAGTGAGCATCGTTTGGTTCGAAATCTCCAATACTTATTGCCTACAAACATTTTCAAAGATAAGTTGTACTTTTAAAAATTCCACCTTTCTATTCCAAAGTAGCGTTACCCTCGACCGCGGTCCTGCCGGTGTGTCGTTCACCACAAGTCTGGCCTTGCTGCGACAGCAGCGCGGCGCTTGCCACGGCCGAAGCGAGCGATCCGCTAAGAGTTGACCTCATCAAGACAATAAAACCAATTTGATTCTTTCATGGTTTCTCTGACGTTGCTTATAAACATTCCGAATCTATTAGGTTGACAAGCGGATCTATTGTGAACTAGTACCGGCGAGGAATTTTTTCGAGCTAAAACCAAAGCCATCGAGAAACACAGAGCGATTTTAATGAAAAACAAAATGGTTCTTAAACGTCCATGAAACATCCATGTCGCTAATAATTTTTTAACGAGCCCTTGAAGGTTGTTTCGACCCAAGAAAAAAACTACATGAAATAAATTCGAGTATATGTTCTGGAGTATCAGCCACCAAGTTTTCTGGTGGTCAACTAAGTATTTTATTTTTGAGCTTACAAGAAGTAATCTGATTTCTTTGTATTATACGAAGCACCACCACTATTTGTCCTACAAAGAAATATGTCACATATGGAAGCAGTGCTTTAGTCAGGTACGAAACCGGCCCCAAAATCAATAAACCAGTCAGCCGCACCACTGAAAGTCCTGGTCGCAGATTTACAAATTTCATCGGTGCTAAGTATCCGGGGTTATGGGTATAAAATTCCACTCCCATACACAATCCGTGGTGCCTCCCGGACAGAGGGGGAATGCAAACCTTCCCGCACCAGCAGGCAAATAAGAAACACCCGGCGCACCCTTAGTTTTCAAGAGCATTCTCGGAAATACAAAATACAGCGGGGACACCTGGATCGCAGCGGCCGCGCCCCTGCGTGTCGAGGGCCCGTTCACACCGCCTGCGCTGCGCTGACCTCTGACCCCACCTGGGCCGCACCTCTGCACAGCATCCGCTTGCCGTTCCTTATCTAGTCTGACGACCCCGGCCTGGCGTGCCGTCGCATTACGCGCCACTTCGCATGCACCACTAGCTTCGTGCCGAATCTTTATGAGCGTTCGGGAGGGCCCAAGTGCCGCTGCACGTGCATGCTATACTGGTATCCTGCACCGCCGCCTGGACACTTCAGGACACTGCCAGGAAATTACCAGGACCGACCAGGACACCATTGCTACTGTCGGGCCGACACACTGCCCGCCACTGCTGGGGCACTGTCGAAGCTCGTTTGTTAACTTTTCTGTCTTTTTAGACAGTCCCCACGATTGACTTCACCATAAGAAATCGTGCCCTCCCCCCCCCCAAAAAAAAAAATCCATTCTGCTTGCTCTTTTTTCTGTAGAACACGGATACGCACGCGTCGGTGGCTGCCATTGCGCTTGCCCCCCCCCCCCTCCATTCCTCTCTTTACTAATCTTTCGCGGTCTTTTACAGTTAGTCTTGCTCATTGTGGACATAACGTAAATTTTTAGTCCTATCCTGTTTTAAGTTTTATTTCATCGTAGTTTAGTTGTGATATCACTAAATTAAATACTGTACGACATTCGACGAGTAAAATACCTCTGAACCAGAGGGCACCAGAAACAGCTATGCATTCGTTCCCTCTCAGATACGCTATTGTTCCCGAACACTGCAACCTGCCTTACGCCGTAAATTTTCCCCCTTGTGCATGTACCACTTTTCCAGCAGAATATACACTAAACTTTTTTGTTCTCAGCTTACAAACAAATCGCCTACACTGTTAAATTCCTACTAAGCACACACCTACAAAACTGTGATCTCCATAGCGATGATTTGCAGCATGTGGAAGCATTGCCGGTAATGCTTTTTAATTGCAAAGTAATTGCTTCGTACTTACAAAGGATCAAAAGCCCTCGCAGCTCTGCGAAGCGTTGCTTGGTAGGAATTTAACATTGTGGTCACAAACAAATTGTTTGTATCACGAAGAGCCTGGTTTGTATAACAAACACGAGACTTTCCGTATGGTGAATGGGGGGTGTGCGTAATGGTAATATGAAGGATAATCGTTCGTAATATGGCTGCTTTAGATCCTCTGTAAGTTACAAACAAATTCTTCGTAATACGAACACCGCTGCTTGTAAGGAACTAAGAGTGATTGTCAGAAAGTGTCTCAGCTGGATCATCCAGAAAGAACGTCCGTCAATCGCCACAAACCTACAAAGTTCAGCCTATCTCAGGTCTCATGGCGCCCCATGAGTAGGCAACAACCCGCCTGCAGTGCATACGTGTACTGCGGGGTGGCCTACGTCAAGTTTCGCAGGCGCTGAGCTCCCGTTTTTTTCCGGGATGAGGAAAACAGACACGTCCTCCAATCCCACTCAAGTTTTTGATGCCGTTCAGGTTTCATTTTAACTTAACAATTCCAAAATTAAAAATTAAGGTGGATTTCTCATCTGATAGGGGAATAAGCGTTCTTAATCCCTTTTCGCGTCAAAAGTTGCCAGTGTGTATTCATTGGGTTCAAATTTTCTGATTGTGAATGGACGTTGGTGGTTAGAAATTGGAGGTGGTAAAAAAATTTCTCAGTCCCGAAAATTAGCAATTATTTAGTGTGGAAACGTCGAGGTAAACGTTCCACTCTTATCGCCTCTACTGTTAATTGTAAGAGAACAAGCGCGATCTATTAATAAAGGGGGACCCAATGTGGCATTTACAGCCACTGTAAAAAGATTCGTCGTAATTTTACAAAAAAAAAAAAATTGTAAACTTGAATTACAATTTAAATTGTAAATCGGTTTGAAGTCGATACGTACTGCATGTATTTTTACGATTACAAATTGTAATTTTTCAACTTGCGTCAAGGAAAATTTTTCTGTAAACCTACTTACTATTTTTCACAGTGCAGTAAAAACAAAAGGACGCCGGGAACCGACGCTGTGACCTCTGCCTCTGGACTGTCCGGTCCGACCGATGGTATGAACATAGGAGTACGGTCAGGACGCGACTCTTTGACCTCCGGTCTGTCGGTCCATAGACAGGCCCGGCGGGCAGTCAAGTTCTTTTTGGCATCCTTGACGTGCAGACAGCGCTCGGGGGTGACTTTAATGTCCACGAAGGTGACTTTGGCCAGGTAGACGGCATGCTATCGCTATTCCTCGATGGATGGGACCCAAATTAATACATATAAGACTAGTAGTCTCGTCGTCTTATTGCTTTCAGACTTCAGCGGAGTATTCACAGCGCCATTCGCCACAGTCACCTCTACGATATCTTTCAATTCATAAGCGGATCACGGTCGAGCATAAGGTGTTCTCAGATTGGGCTCCACCCCGCGACACACCTCAACAGAACAGGGGGGGGGCCAGGGGCCACAGGGCCCACCAGCTCGGGAACCCGCTTATCACCGCAAACCTATCAGCTTTTGGTTGGAGCGCGCAATGGAAGGCAAATGATAACACTTATAAAACGAACATTGAAAGAAAAAGCAATCCAGTTGATGTGGGTGGGTGGGATATGCGCGGCGCGGCCACACCGGGTGCGTTTCTTAATCAGATCTTGTCTGGCGGCGGCGCATATGGTTGCGTCCACATACGAGCGCGTGCCCCAACCCGCCCCACCCCGCCCCACCCCACACCACCCTACCAGGCCCCACCACAGCCGCCCCGCCACGCCGCCACAATAACAAAAAATCGACAATTTGATAGCAGGGGTCCGTAACTTAACAAAAATGATTGGTTGAACAAAATCGCAAAAAAATTTAAAAATAAACTTAACTAATTAGTAATTTGTTATTTCCTGAATGTTAGAGATGAAACCAATTCCTTCAACATTAAAAGCGACTTTCGTTTATTCAGTGACAGTGACAGATGTCGCACAGGCACGAGAAAATACATAACACTTTATCACTTATCAACTAATATTTGTTAAATCCTTGACGTTTATTTGTTTTTCTTAAGTTATGTTTTTTTTTGTATCTATTAAGTGTCATATGCTAGGCGTTACCGGTTATCGGGTATAACATTAACGATTAGCAAACAGTTACGGACCCCTGTCAATTAGTTTATTTTTCGTGTGCTTGATTTTGATATTTCTCAAATACACACTTGTTTTGAGAAAATTCGAATCGTACTGGTACGAGGTAAAATTTATCTAAAGCGAAATCAACTGCAGGAAGACAGTCTACACGATTGAAAGAACCGACTCGTTTATGCGCAGTGCGACCCCTCCAAGTGCGGTCAGCCTATAGAGGCTAGGGCTAGAGGTATTATTTCCATATATTTCATATCGCACGTGGTCCAGAAAACCCATTCCCGTTCGCTTCTCCCCGTCAGCGACACGTCGAAAAAATAAAATTACGACTTGGTCCAAACTCCGCCGGTTGTTCGCGCTTGAAATCCTTGACCTTTGAGTATCACCGGGCCGATGTGGCAGGAAGGGGATAAGAGAGGCGGGAAGGGGAGGGAAGAGTGGAGGGGGGGGGGGAGGGGCTGTCGGGCGTTGGCGCTGTGTTCGATACCCCTCGATACCCCGGTAGCGCTTGCCCTGGATCGCTTTTCGGCTCAAGCGGAACAAAACGGAACAGTCCTTGGGTCGGCCAGTTTGGTGCAAGGCAGGCAGGCATATGGGGGAGGGGGAGCCTGGGGCAGCGGGCACCCTGCCGACTGCCCGACAGTAAATAACGTAGTCACACAGCCACTGGTGCACAGCAAAAGAGATCCTTAGAAGGAGACAATTTTCTAAAACAAGCAAAATGTGACAAAACGTCACAACACACTGTTATTCAAAATACTGTGACGTCACATTCTATAAAATGTGAACTCTGTCACATTATTTAGAACATCATGTCACATTCGTTTTCACGTGACATAACTACAACTACGCCTCTTATGCACTGAGCCCTTGAGGGTAGAGCGGTGCAGAAGGTATGTCACGTTCTAAAGAATGTGACATGATATTCTAAATAATGTGACACAAGTCACATTATTTACGTCACAGTTTCCTTTAGCACAACTATGCTACAAAAAAATCGTGGCATTCTCATTATCACAAATGATTAATTAGTGTAAAAATATCATTCCTAAAAGAACATTAAGTGCATGATGGTTAATATACACAAGCACAGACGACTTCAAAAACTCAGGAGCAGGCCTAGTCTCGGTACACTCTAAAACCATTAGGACATAGCGAGGACAAAAACCAGTCTCCTATCCACCCCCTTTCCCCCTTTCACGCATGTGACAAATGTATCTCAGCAAAAGCTCAACAATCAGGACACGCAGTACCTGGCTGGAGGGAGGTGTGACCCTGTCGCCATTCCACTACACCTACTCCAGCTTCCAGTTCCAGACACTCGCTCACGGGCCCGCCGCGGGGCAGTATGAGCGTGAACCAACGCACCGTAGGAGGGGGGGGGGGGAGCAGACCGCACCCAACTGCAGCAGTACGAGGACCAACGCCCACACTCCCGACCCGAGTCCTTCAGGATAGGAATGCCAATTGAAACCACCTACCTACTTGCACATGCATGCATTCACATACCAGAAGTTTCTGTTTTGTTCCATTCATTTTATGGCCACTGTTACAAACAAGTATAAATATGCTGAACATTTTTATGGATTTAAATCGATAAAGGAAACTTGCTCAATAACACAACTGATTCAAGAGTGATAAGTTTCACCCTCGTTAATTTCATGTGGGAGTCGACTCCTAAAGCTTTAGCTCAAAAATGCGATAAATTACTTTTTGGGCAATATCTTCAAGACGGGGGCAGAAACCGAAATATGCGAGCGTGATTGATTACCCAGACAGCATTTGCTGTGCTCCTAACGCCCGAAATAGATGCGTTACAGTGTAACGAACCGAAAAATATACCACTGGAACGCGCGCTCATTTGTATTGGGTTATTTACCGCTTACGATCATTACTATGCGAGGTATGCCATGTAAGTTTTGCGACGCTGATACCGAAGTTGAGAACAGTACTCGCTTTTCTGAGGAATTGTCTAGAAAGCACCACCGTTTCTCAGATTCATTCGATAAATAATTGGCAATGACGAGAGCTGGGCGCCTGCGAGACTAAGGGTAGGCCACCCCGCAGTACATGCATGACCAACAGGCAAGATGTTGCCTGCCTACCAGGCGCTATGAGACCTTGCATCGCCTAAAGATAGCACTTTCGTAAAGGTAGATGACCGACGCACTTTCTAGGCGTTACCTTCAAAATAGGGCGATAGACAATTTGAGAAAAAGAAAGAGTTTATTCCTTTTAGCATCAAATTAATATTGTCGCATGTCTTTCTGTTGAAAAGTAACATTTTCTGAGTGTCTATGTGCTATAAGCTTGGTGAGCCACTTGTGGACTATTCACGATTCACGTACATTTTCGACTCATTTTATTTAGATTACGGGAAGGGCTCCGAGGCTGTGTCCTAATCACCCGGACCGATCTGCCTCTGCCGCTGGCGGGCATTTAAGGTCCATCTCATAGTGTATGTCATCCCAGACGCCACAAAAAGTGCGTCCTACGAAAGCGCCTCGGACTACGTGCTATGGGCTTTGGCCTGGTTGGGTAGGATGCCCACACCACATCACATCACACCAAAGGACCTCTCACGGAGTGGCTGGGAAAAGATGTCTAGAATCAATGCATGCCAAAAGCTGTGGTTCCCGTACACCTTAGGGCGTTTACATTTGAAATACCCTCAAATTACAGTGTACCCCCAGTTACTCCGTTCGCTTTTTAATCGGTGTATCGGCACGGGCTAGGCCGTGCGGGCAGAGAGCGTGGCAACAGGAGTGCGGCTCGACCTTGTGATCGTGGGTGTGTTGTAACCTGCAACCTGCCCGGCCGGCCGGCCGGCCGTCCAGCCCCGTCCAGCTATCCAGCCCAGCCTGCCGTGGCCTGCCGTTTGTGTGTGCAGGACGTGCCCCACCCCCTTCCCGAGCGAGTCGCCGTGCCGCCGCCTTTCGGCACTTTCGGTGAGCGCGGTGAGCGCGGACGCCTTGGGATCCTTGGGATCCTTGGGATCCGCTCCCCTCCCCTTTTCCTATATCTTCCGTCTGCCGCCGGTTTTCCTTCGCTTGCCTCGCATACCTCCCCTTCGCTCCACTGCAAACGCACACGCATGCGCATGCGCATGCGGGCACTCGTTCTCAAAACACAACAAATCCTCGGGCCTCGGGAGAAGTGTTTTCATCGGCGGAGTGGTTGTAAGCGATACCGCTCGTGTGATTCCGCGGTTTGAGTCTCGCGGGGCTTACTGTGGACCCTTCACCATTTGTCGGAAGGTTCAAGCTACCAGCACCGACTTTCGTTCTAGTCGAACCTCGAAATCTCGTTCTCTTCTAGGTTAGGAGTTCCCAGTTAGCTCGTTCGTTGCTCGGGCCGGACAGGTTTGTAGGCAACCTCTGCCGTCAGCTGTCTCCTTGTCGTGTAGTTGTCTTCGCATTCTTAACAGATTCATTCACCCCTCTACAGTGTTCATCATGAGTAGAGCCAAAGCCATGGTATGTGTTTCCACATGTGTATTTCGCATGTTTTCTGATTGTGGGCGCACCAAACTCACTTACTACTTTGTACAGAAACAACTTGTCTCAATGGCTGCTGTTTGCACTGGTGGTGCTGCGGTGTTTGGTGCTTACAACTTCTACACCGGTAACGAGAAGTTTTACGAAACATGTCTGATTCCTCTCACTCATCGCTTTGACCCAGAGACAGCTCATAATATTGCTGTGATGGCAGCAAAATACAATCTCCTGCCTCCCAGCAACTTCAAGGACTCAGAATTCCTGGTTTGTTGTCTGATCGTTGTCTGATGTTACAGTCTTGAAACTGAGTATTTGCCCATTTATGACATTTCAAAAATTTCTCCAGCACTCAAAGGTGTGGGGCCTTCAGTTCAAAAACCCTGTTGGCATGGCTGCTGGGTTTGACAAGCAGGGAGAGGCCATATCTGGCTTGCACAGTCTTGGCTTTGGGTTTGTTGAAATTGGTTCCGTGACCCCTTTACCTCAACCGGGAAATCCAAAACCTAGAGTCTTTCGATTACCAGAAGATAGTGCTATTATCAACAGGTCAGTGTCAAAACAAACAATTGTACCCAACTTAATCGTTTTGTATGCAAGGTTCTTATGTTTCATTTAATATTATTTTCTAGGTATGGGTTTAATAGTGAGGGTCATGAAGCTGTGCTTGAAAGACTTCATGTCTTAAAGCAAAAGGGCACCAATTGTATTATTGGTGTAAATTTAGGTAAAAATAAGACATCTAGTGACCCTGTAAAGGATTATGTTGATGGTATAATGAAGTTTGGAGCTGTGGCAGATTATCTAGTCATCAACATATCAAGGTAAATTACTTATTTTCCAGGTCTGTGTGCACATTTTATTTGAAAACTCCACTGAATATCATACCTTTCTTCCGTACAGCCCAAACACTCCTGGGCTGCGGGACTGGCAGAACAGCAGCCAGCTACAAAAACTACTGACAGCTATGGTGTCAGCAAAAAACAATTTGCCACTTTCAACAAAGCCTCCTATACTTGTAAAACTGGCCCCTGATTTAACTGCTCAAGAAAGAAAAGATATTGCCAATGTTATTTTACGGAAAGAGGTCAGTTAAGTATTGTAGATATTCATTTGTTTTATTACATAATAATCTGTGATGCTTGCTGTGTTTGTTTGTTTTGAAATGGCTTCTGTATTATTCAGTCTATTTTGAATAACACTTTGTCATGCATTAAGCATAGAATCACATCGCTGCATTTATGCTCAATTCTGTCACCTTTCGAAAGCATTGAAGTCGAACTCTGTTATGTTCGTTTTTCTTTGTTATCAGTGTAAAGTTGATGGCTTAATTATTTCAAATACAACAATCGCAAGGCCTGAGGATCTTCAGAGTTTGGCTTCTGAAGAAGCCGGCGGTTTGAGTGGAAAACCTTTGGCTAACACTTCAACTGAATTAATTAAGGATATGTATGCTTTAACAAAAGGTTTGTTTTTTTTTCTACTTAGACTTTTCTGGGTTTTACAGTTTATATTTAAATTCAGTGTTCAATGCTCACTCATACTTACAGGCAAGGTTCCTATTATTGGAGTTGGAGGCATATTTACTGGTGAAGATGCTTATGAAAAAATTCGTGCTGGTGCAAGTCTTGTACAATTTTATACTGCCTATGTATATCATGGACCTCCTCGCATCTCTAAAATTAAAGAAGAACTAAGTAATCTATTGAGGTCAGTAAATATTAATATCCCTACATTTCTTTTTAAATGATTTACCGGTATTAAGTTGATGCTCATTAATATGACATGTAACTTACAATGTAAACTTCACTCCCGCAGAGCTGATGGATTCTCAAATATATCAGAGGCTGTTGGGAAAGATGTGAGAGTGTGATGCTTGAAGGAAGGT
Organism: Frankliniella occidentalis; assembly: GCF_000697945.3. Classification (NCBI taxonomy): domain Eukaryota; kingdom Metazoa; phylum Arthropoda; class Insecta; order Thysanoptera; family Thripidae; genus Frankliniella; species Frankliniella occidentalis. The sequence goes on from NW_026267223.1 coordinate 214,769, forward strand.
GAGTTGAGTTTGTTATTTGTTATATTTGTTTAGAGAAATATAGGGAAGTTCAAAGCTTTTTCTATAGCCATGTGCCGTTGTTGAAATCATGCAAACCTATTTTTATATTCCAATGCCCCCAATGATGTTTGATGGGCACTTTTCACAATATTTTGTTTTCGGAGCAAGTCTATAGTTGAACTAAAGTGGATCTGTTTCACTTGAGGGTATATTATTCTTTAAATTTAGTGTTCTCTGTGCTGAGCTAGGCCGGAAACCAGTTTGTTATAATTGTTATATGATGATATTCGTTTCTTACTTTTGCAAATCTGCTTTATAATATGAGAAAGTGTTATCCTTTGTCAGTTATTCGTCTGCATCATCAATATAGATGTGTCTTAGAGAATTAGTTCTAGGAAACTACTTCTGTATCTGTTTCTGAACTCTACATTTATATGTTATTGAAGTAGTGCGTGAAATGGTTGGGTGCAAAATTGTTCTGCTTTTTGCTGCTAATATTTGCTAGAGGATAATAGGGAGAAGAAAAATGGACAACAGGTTTTTGTTATATATAAATATCTATTTGACATCTGTCATCATACCCAATCTGATCCAATTGTCAATTGTTATGATTGGTAAACCTACTGATTGCGTGCACCAAGTTCAGCTTAAGGAATCAGTTGTTTCCTATTTTATTAATTCTTCTATTTAGATATTAGACTCAATTTATAAAGTCAAAATTCAAGAAAGCTGTTAGGTTAATCAAATACTGGTAGATTGAATCTTGTCATAAATGAAGTAGGTTTTGTTTCTGGACCGATAAAACTTCCAATATCGTAACTTGCACAGCCGAAATTTGCGTTGTATTGAGATCATTCAAACATGCACAACATTTGATCAAATTATGGATGGAACAAATTGTGTTCAGAGAACCTACTTTTATTTTAAAAAACTGGCCTGGGAACTTTGAGCTGCAAACAGTTTTAAACTTTTAATATCCTGGAAAGCTTCTATTCTTGAAGTGGTCATATATCTATGTCTCCTTGGTAGACCATGAGTATGGTACCTTTTTCTTGGTCTGACATGTAGGTGAATGGTCCCACCGCTAAAAACCTTTATCTAATGCAACATTCTCCTGTTTTGCACGTTTTCCTCCTAAATTTTCTCACTGAGACCTGTTGTTTGGACTCAACATCATACTCCAAACAGTCCACAATAGAACAAGCTACAACCTTGCTGTGCTTTTCTTGATGACTGACTGTATTGTTGGGACATTTTGAACTTTTTTATTATTCTTTTGAGGTGAATCACAACTGCTTAGAACCAATGGCGGATCGAAAAAACCCCAAACGAAGCCTGTTATTGCTATTTACAATCAAATTTTAAAGTAATAGATCATGCCTTTCAAAAAATTACAAATCTATGGTTACCCTCGAATTACATATTTACAATTTACAAGGAAAAATATCTTTTATCTATAGTAATCAATCATAAAGAAATATCATGTGGCCATATTAAGCAATAATCAATTATTTTACACTTGTGCACTGTACAGAGAGAAAGAAGTATTATCACATATATAGGTATAAAGAAAGATGATGGTGAGCTTTTCCTCAAATTGTCTTAAAGTGGCACAGCACCAATCATCTGCCTTTTAATTAAACTTAGCAGCTATGAGCACATTTGTTTGTGTTCAATATTGTGTAAAAAAAAAATGGAAAAAAAAAATAGCAACATGATGGTAGCTAAAAGAATCTACCAGATTTCTAATTAGTATAGACATGTTAATTATATTAATAAGCGCTTGTTTCAATGCTTTGAATTTTGGAAGGATCAATTGAAATCAATGAAGCAAATTTCATGTGTCGAATGTTACATGCTTATGTGGGGGGTTCAATCACAATATTTGATGAGCATTTTAGAGTTGCCTTTGCACGCTTAACTTTTGCAAGGTCTTCAATAAATGAAACAAAATTTATCATGAACCTTTAAAATAACATTCCCTATATCTTAACCGTGAACCATTCTGCAAACGCTTTTGCTTGTCTGGTACCTGTTCCTGAGGCATTGTTTCGTATGTTGTACTCAGTATGTGTACTCTTTCAGTATGTGCTATCAGAGGCACACCTAATATTTGATACAGCTGCTCATCAGCATTCATACTCTATGATATCAACTGAAAAATCTCCTATTTCTAAACGATTAGTAGCAAGAGAAATGAAAAACATGCATTGGCATTTCTAACAGAAATACAAGTATATGTACATCTTTACTTTGTAATTGGAAAATATTCACTGCGTTATTCAATTAATGAATAACATTCTAACTTTACAAATTTGCTTTTTTATAAAAAGTGAAAACACAGTTGGGATGAGCATTTGAGCTTGCCATTCTTAAACAAAAAACTTAAAAAAGAACTAAACACAAAATAGACACAGGTTGCGTCATTTTGTAACGTAGGCAATCAGATTGTGAACAGTAGACACTGCCTCAGCCTCAGTCCTTGCTCTTCTATTGTGGTCTCGATTTGATTCTGGACCAAGTTTTGGTTCTGCAGAGCATAACTCACTCATACTTGTAGGTTTTTCTTACTCTTCTATAGAATTCCCCTACCATAATGACTTATTCATTGGTGTGTTAAAACTGAGATAATCATTTTGCAGAGTACATTACTAGTTAATAATTTGAGCTTGCCTCCCTTTTACAGCAATCTCAACTTTACATTATTAATTCACATGGCATTAGGGAATGTTGAAATAAGTCATTAACACTTAAGGAAGATTTCTTTTCTTCTTACACATCTTCATTCATTAACACATCAGGCTTTAGCAGGTCCATTTTGGATGATGGGATGATAATTGTGTCACTCATTTCATCATCCTGCGTATCCATTCTAGATAAATCGTTTGTTGATACTGCAGGAGACATAGGAGTCACTATTATTTCTGTTCCTGCAGCTGTGGAGCGCAGCAAGGCTGTGTCCTCACTAGCACCCAGAGAGTCGTCGTTGTCATTGTCATCACCATAGCGGCTGTAGTCCTCCCATGGTGGTGAAGAGGAAGTACTTTCCCTTCCTACAAGAAACAAAGGCTGTTTGAGTTTTTCAGAAATATTTCAAACAATTGGGGTGTATGGCTTTTCAAAGTCACAGGCTAATGACAAGCTTAGGTCAGCAGCTCATGTCACAAACTCACAGCCAATTTTATAATTTTTTCTTTCATCACAGCGTGTTCACAATATCATTTTTTCCCCTTTGTTTTCTCATCTTCCAAAAGCATTTTAAGCAGTTGGGTATAGGTAATGCTACCCAATACTTAGCTACATACTAGATGTGTACACATGCAGTTACTAACTTTCATGCTCCAGAACACTTGTAGCCTGGCAAAGATACTTTGTGCAACATTTATTAGGCGTTTTCAATATCTATGTCTTCTCTCTGACCCTTTCCCTTATACGTCGCATGCTTGTCTCCTGATCTAAAAGTGTTCTTTCATAAATTAACTAAAAATCATAAATTGATTAAAAATAAATAAACATATAACAGTTAAAAGTAACCCCAGCAGATCGATAAATATAGCCAAGGGAACAGTTTCTTACTCATTTCAGTGCATCACAAACTAATGTTCAACAGCCGCACACAAAGACAGTTTTTGCATTCCAACACCAATACAGAAAGGAGGGTTCCAAGGAGACACTACTACACAGAAAATAACAGGAAGTCACTTTACCATCCTGCACCAACAGAAAAGGTTGGACACCATTCCAAAAATTAAAAATAAATAAAAACACATATAGCAGAAGAGGAAGAAATTGCTAATGGAAAACTGAAACCCAGCTCTGTTCTTATTTTTGTGTTCCTTTGAGAATTCTTTTTTAGGAATATTTTTATGACAATCACTTTACTTCTGATTTTACTAAATCTCGTTTTTGGTCTAAACCAATTTTTGTGCTTATTGTTTGAACAAGAGCTAGGCTGGTGGAGGAGAGATAATGTCCAATGAACATTAAGTGCACCTGGTACGGCTCTGCCACTGGCCCTGGGTCTTACACCCAGTGCGGCTGCCATCATAAAGAAGTAGACGAGGAGAAATCATCATACGCAGCTGAAAACAAATAAATAGTGAGCCAGTGGACGAGCCAAGAATATCTTTACTTTTCTCTTCTTATTTATTCATGAATGCTCATTACACATTGGGTCATACTTAAAAGGGACTGTTAAAATAAATGAGGGCAGTAAATTAAATTTGTTGTATGTACTTTTGAAGAATAAACTCAAGGAATACAATGCAAGTGGAAAACATTTATGGCTAAATGATAAGCTAGTCTGAAGGCTGACCAAAGCCTTTCTGCACTGGTGCTGTTGGTGTAAGCAAACATGGTAGAAGTACTTTTTTCGACCTTAGGAATGTGGGGAAC
>NW_026267223.1:219397-220567 GCF_000697945.3 Frankliniella occidentalis
GGTTGTTTCCGCGCCCCAGCCGCGGAGTTTGGATGCCTCGAATGAGAAAGAATGGCAAATTTGACGGTTGCACTGCTCGATGTGTAATTGAGTCTTACTACTTATTTACTTGTTTGCTTCGACTTCACCGGTTCAGTGGTTTGTTTGGCTCCTTGTCCTTGAAGGTAAGAGCAGCTAGGTCCTGTGTCCCATTGCTGTCAATGCTCATCGAGGGGAAAATCACTTGGGTTCGTAGGGAAGTACGAACTGTTTCGCAAGTGATTTCCCCCTCGATGCTCATCTCCATCCGTTGAATCACTGCTGTGTTGGCTCAAATAGGGCTGACAGAAACACCTACGCTATGTTTTCCTGTGGTAATAACTAAACTCAAGCAGGTAGCAGTGAAGACTCTCACAACATGCACATGAAGCAACTGTGATCATTTTCATGTGAGAGGAGCTACTGTCAATGGAACTTGAATTGAAAAGCACTGTAAACATCTAAGAGCAGTGCGCAGTTCACCACTGTACAGGTGTGCCACCAAGTACAAAACAAATGTTTGAGAATGCTAGTCTAAATTTTATTCCTGGAGCCTCTGCAGTAAATTGAAAAACTCTGGCAACAGTGTGTTCTCTTTCTTTGAGGCACACGAGTAATCAGCAGCAAGGCCTACAAGACCTTAGTTATTTAAGGCCTGCCATTTAAATGTTAATGCGATCAGTGACAAAGTTCAGGTAAAATAGAAACTAGACTACTTTTACGACTGCTTCAATTTACGCAGAATCCAGGCCAAGGTGCTCGTCTGAAGAGTACGGAAGCAAAAAAGAAACTGGCAACCAGCAGGAAGGATGCTGACAGAACATAATAAAATTATTACCAGAGGGAAACATAGGGTAAGTGTTTCTGTCAGCCTCATTTGAGCCAGATGAGTGTTGACAGCTATGGGACACAGGACCTAGCTGCTCTTACCTTTGATGACAAGGACCTAAACGAACCACTGAACCGGTGTTCAGTTTTTCGAGGCAAACAAGTAAATAAGTAGTAAGACCCAATGACACATCATTATCGAGCAGTGCAACTGTCAAATTTGCATTTCTTTCTCATTCGAGGCATTCAAACTTCGCAGCTGGGGCGCGGAAACAACCGAGCAGCTCGTCGGGTACGGTATGAAAAATTTCTAGGCCCTCAGAA
>NW_026267223.1:221234-225725 GCF_000697945.3 Frankliniella occidentalis
CCCCCCCTATTACTTGATTTACATTTAGCACTTACTTTTGTTCACCATGAGTTAAGAAGTCTAACAGATGTTTTGTCAGCTCAGCCAGTCCTTACCTATGCTGCCTCCGGTGCGCGGGGGGCTGTTATGCTCCCGGTCCCCGTCGTCCTGGCTTGGTACCACGATCACTACGTCCCCCTTGACGCTACCACCGCGGTCCATCGAGGGTATTGAACTGGGGCAGCAGAAGATCATTATGGTGAGTTGTCAGGAAAACTTTCAGTTGATTAGGACATTAGCTATGAGAAGTTGTCTTGGTATCTGAAGTATATTCTTAGTTCCAGAAGTGATGTGCCCTTTGCGGCACACCCCTTTCATTAAAACATAAGTTAAAAAAAATCTAATTACAAAGAAATTTTGCGTTGTATTTCAAACGCTTTCAGTTTCTTTGTAATAAAAAGAAATGCTTCGTTGACTTTTGACGGTAAACGTATTACGTATAACCTATTATGCGCTTTTTAATGCGCACTGGTGCTACTGGTCTTTGTCTTGACCCAGCATGGCACGCTGCAAGCGCCGGTAGCATAGGCAACCCATCGGGCTCCTGCGCAGCTACAGAGCCTGCCTGCTTGAAGCTGGCTGTTTCTCTAGCAGATCACCGGGGACGGGCGTCACAGTTACAAACAATAAGGCTCGCTAGCCCGCCCTTCCCCAAAACGGAGTTGCCAGCTTCACCTCGCTCCGTCGGCAACTCTCGTTGGGGTGGGGGTTCGGGCCTGCTATCTTGGCCCGTCCCTGGTGCCGTTTGGGTGTGGTACGAGAAGTGCATAACTCCGAAAAACCGTGTACAGGGATTGCAATCCCTACAGATTCGTAGGGATATTCGAAAGATTTAAAAAAAAAAAAAAAAAAAAAGATTCTGAAGGATTGTGAAGATTGGAAAAGATTTGTAGGGATTGGAGGAGATTGGCGAGTATTGGCGTAAGATTGGAGAGGATTGGCGAGGATTTGAGGAGGATTTGAATGTATTGGAGCCCAATCTTCGCACGATAAAATTGATTGGGTTTGGTATGGTCGGCATGATTCGTTAGGTTTGGGAAGATTGTTGAGGATTTAAGAGAATCAGGGCGAGATTTGGGAAGGTCGCCGGAAGGATTTTAGGAAAATTAATGACCTTTTGATGAATTTTTGTAATTAGAGGGATTTGAAAGATTGGGGGTGGTGGTGGTTGGTGGTGGGGGAATTTGAAAGATTGGAAGGGACTGGAGACGAATTTCTAGTAAGCGTACAGGGATTTCCGAATTGATGCACCCCTCGGTGTGTACCGTGAGTACAACCCCACCTGTAGGTGTACTTGTCGCCCCCCCCCCTCCCCCATACTTACTGCAGCGTGACCTTCTTCTTTCGGAGGCTGAGGTCGGAGGACTCCCTGACGAGCGCCCTGGCCGGCGTGCTGCCCCTAGCCAGCCCCGAGGTGAGCCCGCCCAGCGGCGCGTAGCTGTACTGGCCGTTGGCGGCCTGGCTGTGTGAGGCCTGGCTGTGCAGGGCGCGCGCCGAGGGCGGCGAGTCTCCGAACAGCTTGTCTGCGTTGGGCTCGAGGCCCTGGCTTAGGCCCTGGTGGTGGCGCGCCCGGATGTGGTTGGCGGCGTGGTGGTGGTGCGCGTGCAGCGCGGGCGGGGTGGACGGCAGCGAGGCTATGGACGGCGTGTCCCCGGAGGACGGCGGCGGCGGCTCCGGCAGCGCCTGCAGCCGCTTCCTGTCCTCCGTGTACATCTCAATGAGCTCGGTGAGCTTCGTCTCAATGTCGTCCACCTGCGGCAACCAGCGCCAAGATCAGCGCAAGGGTCATCGAGAGAACAACGAGTTTACGTACATACTCTCATTTCCTCAGGGATGTGCTATCCGTATGCTATGGAGAATTTTGTACAAACTTAATACGGGTCAAAAATCATCTGTAATACGGACGAAATTGTCCATATTATGGATTCTGATCCACATTACAAACACACCTTCATCGTTAAGGTATGGAAGAAAGGTATCTTATACCTTACGGATGAAGGCATGTTAATATAACATGGATAGAATTATCTATAAAAAACGTTGTCAGTACATTTGTAAAGAGAGTAAACAAGTAATCGTGTATTACATTTGGTAAAGTTGCATTACTTTAATTGTCTGTTATAATTTTTGTTAAAGTTTACTTCAGCGTGTCAATGAACTCACTGGAGAAAAGAACGAAGTGAGTGGCTCTCTGCGAATTCAGCGAACATATGTTACCCAAAGTCATCTTTTTGCCCAAATTAGGGCATTATGCTTAAGCACAATAGTACTGGTTTCACTTCCCCATGTAAAGCCGTTTACAAGATATGCTACAGTTTACGACAGTTTAGAACTCAATCACATTTTGCCTACCTTTATAGGGGCAAAAACCAGTTTCTTCATTTGTCACGGTATGAGTGTATGTGCCTGTATACATTCTTATGTAAAGCAAGGTGACATTTAATCACATGTACGAGCGTTAGATTCATTCCTATGCTCTGACACACGTCGGTTTATACACGGCACGTGTGTTGTATACATTGTATTAGATTTTATCAAAACGTGTACGTATACATAGGTTTGCATACGGTTTTTACCAAAACCAAATATTCAGGTTTTACCAAATATGATACGCATTTATAAAACACCCTACATATCGTTATACAGCGGTGTACACAATTATATTCAATTCTTTACAAATCAAAATATTGTAATACAATTTCTTATTTAGTTGTATACAAACCGTTTCTCCTGGGTATTATAGACAATTTCATCCGTATTACAAGGAAAAAAAAGAATTAGTTGTCACAACTAATAAATAAGTTAATTTTGGGATAGACAAGAAATTCGCTGTGGCAGCTAATAGTTTGTTGCCACAGACAAGAGTTAGTTGCCACAGCAAAGCTGTCGCTGCAAGAGCCAATCGGTTCGTTCTGACAGCGAAACACCCAATTAGTAGTCAGAACGAACCGATTGGCTCCTGCAGCGACAGCTTCGCTGTGGCAACTAACTCTTGTCTGCAGCAACCAACTATTAGCTGCCACAGCAAATTTGGTATTAGCTATCCCAAAATCAGCTAATTTGTTAGTTTTGAGGACTAATTCTTTTTTTCCGTGTACGGAAGATTTGTAATCCATACAACGTTTAACGTTTGCACACATCTCTCCGTAAGCGGGTCCGTAAGGAAATGAGAGTGTAAATGAGAGTTGCTATAAGGTGCCCCCACAGCGAAAAGTTCCTCAAAATGTTGACGTGAGGGAGCCACAACAGTACCAGTGCTCCCTGCAGTGCTTTGCGTAACTTGAATTTGACAACGTTTATTGTGGAGGGCACCTTTACGGATGCGTAAGAAAATGCATTGCGCCAATCGACTGCGACATTAAATTAATTTTACCTACCTGTCTTTCTACTTTAACCACTCTTGAAGCTAAACTAATTTTTGAAGCATACACATCTTTCGCTTTGGAACCCTGTCTCCCAAGAATTTGGTCTAGTCTGGAATCAGAAAAGGCTCTCATTATGCTCCTACACGTCCCATGTCACCAGGTACTCAATTTAAGGCAAGCTCTACTACAATGATGTAATGATATGCAGCACTCGGTTCTCATGAATCAAAACTGATGCCACTTGCTGATTAGGTAGTGCTGGGAATCAATTCATTCGATACTCTCTAACTGGGACGTAAATGAAAGGCACGGTTCGTTACACTTGTTTTAAAAGCGCAAAGTTATCTAGCAAGCGAAGGTGCGTGAGAATGTTTTGGAAGACCACAACCTTTAAACAGAAAACTTAAGTAGAAGAATTTCTGATCATGCTCATAAACACTTTGTGCAAGGAAACTACGCGTTTTAGTGCGACTTCTACAGCCAGTAAGAGTACAATTTCCTTGAAGAAAATAATTGTCAACAGAACACTGTCAAGTTTTTCCTGCGGCAACCACAAGCAGAAAATAGAATAGTCACAGACAATATTTAAATAATCAAACCTCGAGATGAAAAAAAAATAGTCTCACACTCTTTCAAAACAATGTCTTGAAATGAAATATGGGTCTTACTAGGTAGCGCAAACAAAAACACAAGCCCCTTAATATGATTTACCTGTAGTGAATGTGTTTGGTCCTATTGAGCAGGTCCGCGTGCCCCGACGAGTACTGTTCAATAACGTCTTTAACGTCGTAAGGCTTGAGCGCTTCCTTAAACTGCCTCCGAGCCACAAAGTATTTCATCTAGAAGGAGGAAGGCACTCGTGAGAAGAATTAAGGTAAAGCGCTTCGCATGGTGTGCACGGTGTGCCAACATACACCAGGCTGGGTCTGGGTAGTACCAGTTCGCTATGAAACATTTCTGAAGCTAAAGAAAGACGCTTTTAGCGCGGATCATCCCCCCAAAGTCATTGAACGTTGAATTTCGTATAGTCTGGGCGCGATGAATCTCTCCCTGATCTAACCACCCTAGCAGCACGCCGCCCCTCAGG
>NW_026267223.1:225797-231336 GCF_000697945.3 Frankliniella occidentalis
TGGAAGATATTGCTAAAACGTCCTTCAGGTGTTATGCGGGGGTAGTTTGGAAGAATACCGCGGCAGCTAATTCTAAGACACTCTTGCTTCTTTTCATTGCACTTACAGTAGCTAGGGAAGCGCGTGTTTTATTACGACACCATCACCATCAGCGGTTAGTTGGCAATGCGAAAGGAGAGTGAGAGTGAGTGGAGCGATGCAATCCAATAAACATTTAGCCACAAAACATTCCATCATATCAGGTTCTATAAGCGTTAACGTTTGAAAGAATTGGTGCACCATAGACAGGAGAGGATGAGAGAATTCTTTATATGGGAGAGAGAGACAGAGAGACAAACAGGTGGGGAAGCAGAGGTGATAATAATTGACAGTTTTCGACCTTTTTGAGAGACTGCACTACTGCAAAATTGGGCGTTCCGAGATGGCGCGCCTTAGGCGTTTGGTGGGAGACCGCCTTATTCACTTGCACCCAAAAATTACGCGCCTTGTGTCGTTTGGCGGTAGAACGCCTTAGCCGTTTTGCCAGAGCACGTCTTAGGCGTTCTCTCATAGCACATCTTAGGCAAAACGCATGGCGTTGGCCACATACACTTACACGAGCTGCGCCTAAGCAACTGGGCGGGGTGTGCTGCTGCTACACATCTTGGGCCTGCCACTGCCACAGCCAAGGGGTGTGCCGGCCCAGCACACCCCGTGAATCGAAAAGGGTCAGTGGCGAAACAGCTCGTGCAAGCCTGTGTGGTCAATGCTATGTATTTTGCTCAAGATGTGCTATGAGAGAATGCCTAAGGCGTGCTCGGTCAGAAAGCCTACGGTGTCCTCTCACCAAACGACACAAGGCGCGTAATTTATTGGTGCAAGCCACTAAGGCGGTGACCCACAGAACACCCACATTTTACAGTGTAGCCTTACTTGTTAAGGACTAACTCGTTGAAAATTTGTTGTGGTTATCCAACAATATCATGATACCAATGGTACTAATCGTATCGACACTTCCTTTTTATCAAGATCACGACATTTCGCGACGTTTATTTGATAAACAAATGTTTATACAACAATGGGTATAGTTGCGAATTGTGTTTGAATGTACCATTCTTTGATTGAGTGCTAAGTTTTAACAAAGAACTTTGTTGTCAGTAAATTGACAGCTCCTTTTCCAGGCACATTGAGTGGTTCTCTTGCTTTCTTCTGTCCAAAAATCACCAAGAGACACAACAACATTTTATTCAAGCGTTCAAGTAATTTCATTATTAGGGGAGCATTGACAGCACGTTGTGACCGGTGACCAGAACCAGACATGCTAATTCAGACTAGGTAGATGTATATCAGACCACATCCTGCATTACAGGCGTCGCGATATCTCAAAAAACAATGTTATGCTGCGACTTGCCTCGCGTACTATCTACCTATGCCTTCGGCACTGACACCCGGGTCGGGCAAAAAGCACAATTTGCATAGTTTTCGATTGATTTTTCCCATGGGCTGGTTTTGACCGTTTTGTTTTAGGTAGAGAGCTGAAACTCAGTACAGTTTTAGCTCATTAGAAAAGAAAGCCATCCTAAATTTTTAATGTCGAAACATTTTGGACCACTTAAGGTATAGGCTTCGCCGTCGCTCAGCCAATTCGGCCATATCTTCAGTTCTCGAAATAGGCCAGGATTTTTATATATATACTTCTTGGGATTTTCATTAAAGAGTAGTAATGTCGAGACTCTACAAGTGCTAGTTGAGTGAATCTTCCTATTTTATTGTTTTAAACACATGCACCAATTGTTGACCTCATGCTGATTCATCGTAACAGTCCAAATAAAACGTTAACAAACTAACGTGTACTCTCACTCTACGGATTTGGTGAAAAGAAAGGTTATTGCAAGAAATTCAGAACAAAAAAAATGAAGCAGGCTGAACTAATTTTATAAAGTTCCAGAGGAGTGATAGAAGAAAGAAGAATTCTGATTCCGTGGTTATTTTTTGATTTGTGTGGATGCAGTGAGTAGAAGAAGTGATCCAAGACTAATTTAAGGCAAACCGTACGAGACTAAGTGTTGGACCCATATTAAAAAATGTTCATGTCCTCATAACGACAGGAATGAGTATATGACGTTAGTCGTAAAAACTATTTTTGGTTTGTTCGTTGTTACTGAAGTGGCATCAGTTAGTTACGGTTTTCCTCTGAGGTGTGTGATGTACCTCATCTGGACGTTCTTAACTCTGCCGAGCAGGTCGATGTGACCCGCCGAGTACTGCTCTATCACGTCTTTGACATCGTACGGCTTGAGCGCTTCCCGGAACTTGCGGCGAGCTACATAATACTTTATCTGGGAGGGAAACAGAGAAAATGTGTGAGCGTGATTAAATGAAATTGTCTACCTTAGTTATACAACGTGTCGTGTAGTTGTAAAGTAGTACTTATAAAAATGAAGTTTGATTTCCGTTTATTTGGGCATTACGAAAAAAAACCTGAAGTGCCATTGTAAAAAGCTCAACGAAACACAAAAGAAGATGCTGAGATTACACACAAAACCCTTACTGTCGTCTGGAGTTACTTTTGCCCACTTTTCAACATGAGCCCCTGAGGAACAGTATTGCAAGAGATTTGAATTTTTGGTCGGAATTGCAATAGAACTGCGGTGGAAAAAGTAACCCCCTGTGGAGAGTCCACTCCCTTACTTTGGAGGTGTACTTATAAATGTTTTGTAACGATTCCCTCTAATGCATTTGAGGTTTATAAAGGCTCATTTTGCGACAAACTTTATAGCTCAGATCAAGTTTTGGTTGGGTTGTGTGCCAGATTGGGATTTATAGCCGCGTGGTAATGAAGCGATCGAGAAACATTATACCTCCAGCTTCGAAACAAAACCTAAAGGGACTCTGCCTTACGGGTAACCTGTTTGAAACAACCATTCAGGATTAGTGCCACAGTCACCCCAGTGGGCAAAAGTATCTTCAGACGATGGTATATACTGTTTCTGAGTGCACCCTGTGCGTAAAGATGCAGATTTGTGCGAAACAATTTTACACACTTCTGCCTGCATACTTTCTCTGTTTAAACTCATTAAACAGATCTCGCAATTCTTGCTGAAGATGAAACCTGTTTTGTTCTTGTTCTTCAAGCTATCGGAAATTCTCACACGTGAGGATTTAGTACACCCTGTCCCACATCGACTTTGATTTTTTTTCTCGTATATGCATAAAATACATCTCTCGATGTTATTAAATCATTAAAAAATATATTTGACGCTTCATATCCCCATGGGACCGCGTTTTCACTGGAAAAACAAAGGCGCTATATAGCACCCTTTTTAGGGTGCTACTGAATTTTTAGGGGTGCTACTGCTCTAGTGTCTTTGGCGGGTCTGAGGCACGATTTGTGCCAAAAATAGCACCTATGGGGGGCAGTAGTACCTATCTAGAGGCACTATTTCACTAACGCCTTTAAAAGGCATTAGATAGCACCTTTGTTTAAATAGACTCACTGTTCAAAATTTGGTCGAAAATTTACGTCACTTATAAGGTTAATTTTGTAAGCGACCCGAGGCTGTTTCTAATTCTGAACCGCTGTTCGATCGGTCTTTTAGTTTTCGAGACCAATGCTTATATTTGCGTACCTATTGCACCTAGTGCCTCTCTAAGTTCGAACTGTAGCGGGATCACCCATTTTAAAGTGCACTGGCATTCTTTTCGTTGTTGCCTTCCCACGGATTCACTTGAATTATCAGTGAGTTCGCGATCATTTTTTTGTAGTTGCGAGTATCATAGCTTTAAGCGATGGTCGGATTTGTTGGAATACACTGATAAAAACACCCATAGTCTTACCTTTCTAATTGCCCTGATGGCACCTTTGTGCTGGTTTGTGAGCTGCACGTAGCGGGGCTCCTCATCCTCGTCTGTAAACAGGCAATTTTTAAGTCAGTCTCCTCTTAACAATGATATAAGAGAATTGTCACATATCTCGTCGTAAACTGATGCTTTTTTTTTGTCTGCAGGTTTTGCAATTGACATTCATGCTCTGCAAAACACGGGTCGTTGACGTGATTGAGATAATATTCTTGTTATGAATTTATCATTTTTAGCATCTTGTTATATATTTTTTTGAACTGATTTGAGCGGCGAGAAATATGTGCATAACACTCATCTGTATCTTTGCACACCCCAAATCGTACGCCATAAGTGCTCCTATACAGTACGTCACTCAACGACAAATCAAATTAACACACAGTATAAGATTTGTGCTAAACAAAAAAGAAACAAAACAAAAACAAAAACAACAACAAAACAAGATGTGTAGTCATGCGTCGGAGCTAACATACAGAAAGCAGATGCACATGTCCAGCATGCCAGAGGAACGAGAAGGCGCATGCGTGTGGTCGAGCTGGGCAGGAGCGGGCTTACTGACAAAATGTTTAGGCGCCCAGGGACACACAAGTCGAGTCGAGCCTCCTCCGCTCTGTAAAGAGGAATCATCACAACAGAATCCATTCGATGGCTAGGAAGGGCGTCTTTTATCAACAAAACACGGGTGGAGTACAAAATGTGTTTGGTACTCACGCTGGAGCGTTTTTACCACTGCGTTAGAGCAACCCTTTGAGCAAATCAACGTTTTACGTGAGTTTTACTCGCTCTGTTAAAGCTAGGCATTCGTAGGAAAAGAGAGTTTTGCGCAATTCAATTAAGGAAACACATTGTTGCTTATACCGAAGCTTTTTTCTAATTTATCTGGTATTTCCTAGACCTTCGGTCGTTGAAGCACTTTGTGGAGCGTTTTACGCGTGTTTGAACGCCGTGTGATGTGCTGGTCTACGTCTAGGCGTTCTGTTCATACACCGTGTAAGAAGCACTTGGACATGGTCCGAACAAGGTTTACTCGTTGTAAGGGTGTAAAAACGCATCTGCTTTTCTCTAAAATCTCAAATCTCAAAATTAATAGTAATTAATCAAAATGAAAATGGGACGGTTCGGTGATAAAAATGGATTAGGAAAAAAGCAGGGAACTCCTAATTCAAAAATAAACAACGAATATCTTACAAAAAATGGGTTACCACTTTCTGGTTGCAACTTTCAAAACGCGGGAAGGGGTTCTAGATTTAGTATAAGATTGCGGAGCGCGCGGGAATGTTCGGACAGGCTTTCAATTTTACGTATTTCTATAGAGGAACCGAGGGTTTGCTGCTGCTAAATCGTGATTTATAAGCTTGTGAGGGGATTTTTTGATTATTTTTTTTTGATGTTGCGAGAAAAATTGTGAAGGCACACAATAACTCACTCAGGGATGGTGCCATAATGTGATAACTTAACACGTCGTGGACAGTTCGGAAACAGAAAGACATTCTGTAATTTCTGTCATAGTAATGTAATGTTATTAATACAATATAAATTGTTGGTCATGGCCACTGTAAACATGTCCATGTGGGGAATTGAAAGGAACATTTGTGGACCTGTTAAATGTTCGTCCGAAACTAGTGACGAATGTGCATCTGGCAACCAAACATTAGCTATGTTCTCAAATCCAACCCGATTGAAGCAATGTTCATAGTGTACA
>NW_026267223.1:231386-258032 GCF_000697945.3 Frankliniella occidentalis
TCGTCCGAAACTAGTGACGAATGTGCATCTGGCAACCAAACATTAGCTATGTTCTCAAATCCAACCCGATTGAAGCAATGTTCATAGTGTACACTGTGAAAAATTGTCGTACCGGGTACAGGAAAATTTTCCATGGAAGAAGTCGTACAAGTACAATCTAAAATTGTACAATTTACTAGCCCTATGTATCGACTTGGAATCGAATATCGAGCGACAGCGGGAGGTTGTACATGTACGACTCGTATTGTAAATGGCAAATTACAAAATATATCGTACCTGTACAAATATATTTCTCACAGTGTACATAGTGGACTGTTCAAGTAAATGACGGAAGGCACATTACTGATAACTCGTGCTGAACGATCAAAATCGATTGTGATTGCAAATTTACAGGTTTGTTCACCGTCCGAATGTACGAACTGATGCGTCTGTTTCCGGCCGTCCCGAACATGCCGCACGTCCGCGCGGGTACGCTCTACTTTCTACTTTAGTCATCACCAAGACCGCCCCTCGCTGCCCGTACTTCGTTGTTTGGGGCCGCCGCCGACGGCCGCTCCTGGGTGGAAGATTAGCGCTGTTGGAAAGCGGCCGGTAACCTCGTCGTCGTCGTCCTGATGATCCAGAAGCCCGCAGAGCACCAGCGGAAGAGCCGTGGCCTCGCCCATCTTGAGCACGGTGGCACCTGCGGCGGTCGTACCCGCAGGCCCCGAGCAGCGGCGAGGACTGAGCTGCAGCTCGCTGAAGTGGCGCTGGGCCATCCTAGCACTACCGTCTGGGGGCAGACATAACCTCCGCGGTGTGAACACTGTGTCTGTTGTCACTTTTTAGTTGCTCTGAACCTATTACGTGTGTACTGCGATAATCATTTCATCTTTAATTTGGAAGACTGAACTCTGGATATATCAGATGTGTTCAACGTGAACTCGCTGACACTCGTAGTGGCGTACTTGTTTCGAAGTCGAGCACATTTGCCTTGGGCGGATTTGCGCACGCAGGTTTGAATGGATTGAAGGGTCTGCAACCAGAGTACGTACATGCTGGAGTTGAAGAAAACCGGGGATGGGGGAAATGGGGCGGTGGGGGTGGCAACGTGGGCGGGTGCATTAAGTAAAACTATCAGGAGCAGAGCATCGTGATTAGTTATTGAATCTGGAGTTGCTGAATCTAAGAACATGATTTCGTAATAGTAGTCGGCTCTTCGCGGTGTAACTGCACTTGCCGCTGCAGCGAAGCACATCCCAGCTCTCATTCACAGGGCTATGCGTAAGATCGACTCCACCTAACACGGACTGGACTCCGGTAATATGCAATGTTTCGCCTGTAGTAGCCCAATTGAAGTCAGCTAAGCAAGATATCAGATGGGCGTGAGTAAGTTGAGTTGGGAGTTCATTCAGAGTTGTGGTTTTGAAGTTGTTCAAACATTCGTAATTCTCCACACGGTTCACTAAAGTGGTGTAGTTTTGCTTTTAATGTAGGTAGTCCTGCACCTAATACACCTATGGACACGTGATGCACATGCTAGCAGCGCTATGACAACGACAGAGAAACGCAGCCAACACAAGCTACATAGACATTCTCTCAAAATACAATAGTATCTAACAAGTGCGTTTGCGAGGCAGAAAAAGATAAAATAAAGTACGCGAATCTGCGAATGAGCCAACTGCATGGAATTTGACAAAGCCACGCAAAGGTAGTAATAACATTGACACAAACTCGCGGCTGTTCTGTCTCGCAGGAGCGAATGTCACAGGCAGGGCAAACACAATCAACGAGCCAACAGTCATAACATGAACGGCGTGGTGGACAACGGCGCCTCGGATCACCGGACTTACCATCCGAGTTCTTCTTAGACAGCGCCGTATCAGCCACTGAGTCCTCACTGTGGCTGGCGTTCAATTGCCTGTGACTGTTTGTGCCTCCACCTACAAAAGTTATTGTTATCACCTGTGTTGTCCAGAGTCTTTTCAAACTGAAAATAAAATACTGGCGTCTTACAAATAAAGCAGTTATAAGGTTTAAAAGGTTAAGGTCAAAGTGTTTTTGACTACAAAGCTTTGTTTGGCGGAATTCTTTTTTGGTACTGTGTTACTTTACTGCAGAAAAAGAGAACGATATGTGTGTTTTCAAACACAAACATAAACGGCGTTATTAAAATATTGTGCGGTTTTACCATTTGCTCTCCGTGCGCTATGCACAACGGAATCTTTCTATTAGCGTCCAGCTCTGCTACTGGCCCCAGTGCAACGCTTAGAGATCTAGAGCTAGAACAGCTGTGGTTCCACCAGTGTGTCGCGGGAAGTTACTAGAGTTGTAAGGAAAGCACAGATAATTTGCATTTGTTACGAAAAAATAATCTGTCTAATACAAGCCAGATCAAAAGAGAAGTACAAGGCATTTTTATTATTTCAACAGCTAAGTATGGGGACGTGAAGTTTGTTTTACGAACACAATAGTTAAAATGGCTGACGTTAGAGCTCTTCTTGCCCAAAAAGCTCGTGTGGCACCAACCCAAGGGCGCCGGAGGGCGCACACAGAAGATCGCTTCTTTAGCAAAAGTAGTTTTATACAAGAACCAAAATTTTGTGATATGAACACTCTAAAAATATTTTCGTGGATGTACAATACATTTTGTAATTTACTATTTACAAAATATGATGTACATCGCACTCTTATCGGATTTCTAGTCGATACCCAGTGATTGTAAATTTACAATTTTTAATTCTAAATGGACCACAACGACACCCTATAAGGATAAGTTTCTTGTACCTCGCGCCGTAGTTTTTATCAAATTTGATAAGTCTTGTTGAGCTGAAGAGTTACTTTTTTGGTGCGACCAAATATGTGTTGGTTACGGTGCAAACATGATTTTGTTTCCACCAAAAAGAGACGCTTTTCTGAGTGCGAGCACCGCGCTTCCCCATGAAGTTGCCGTGGCAGGCATGGGTCCAAAAAGTTGCCTACCGGTCGCACGCTGCAGGAACTCGCGCATGGACTGCCCGGATTTCCTCAGACTTCGTTTTACGGATAGTCCTTTATATTTTGTGACTTTTTATTGAGTTTGATCTAGATTGAACAGATCTCTCTGGAAACCCAAGTGTGTACTTAAATGCAGTATCTCCTGCATACCTACATGTATGCAGGAGGTCCTGTGTACTTGGTCAAGTATGCAAGAGACAGTGTGTACTTGGTCAAGTATGCAGGAGGTAGTGTGTCCTTGGTCAAGTTCACGCTAAAACCTCCATACATTTATGCAAGGAGACTTAGTGTCTGTGTGTACTTGACCAAGTACACACTACCTCCTGCATACTTGCCAAGTACACAGGATCTCTTGCACACATGTAGGTATGCAGGAGATACTGCATTCAAGTACACACTAGGGTTTCCAGAGCTCCCACTGATAATTCGCAAAGGGCCGTGGACAAATTAAGGAGTAAGTGAACTTGCCCCTATGACGGCCTAAGTTCGACTCAGAGGAAACACTGCAAACTAACAGTCTACTTAACATACATTTGTAGGTAAGTACTTGAGCTCACACTTGTAGGAGTGTGCTTGCTTGCTCACGAGACCGCAAATGTGTATGAAGTCAACAGTTGAGTTTGCAGTGAACTTATACTATGTTCTTTTCACTAGGTGAACTCAGGCGCCATCGCAATCGTCTGATACATACTAATGATTTTGGCGAAAATGGGGTTACCAGACAGATTAACCAATTTGTGCCACTTCACTTTCACAAGTCTAGCTTACAAATTGGTTCGATTTGTGGAACAAGCTAAAGTGTGAGAGTACTTCAACTCACCTAGGTTCTCGACGGAGGCATTGAAGTCGTTGAACCCTCTGGGCTGGCCCGCCTTGGCCACGGACGGCGAGTGGTGGAAAGATGTGCTCTTATGTCTCCGGATGGTGGGCAGCCGCGAGACGAAGGAGGCGTTGTGCTTGAAACTGGAAGAGACGCGACTGGAATTGGAGAAGCACACGGGGTGGCCGGGGTGGTCAGACTAGATACTACTTACAAGAATACAGCTATCTTAGCTCGACTGGGCAGTGGGCGCTGAATCCCTCTCAACTCTATGGCTGGGCTAATGTTCTAAAGTTAAAGTGGCACTCATTTCACGTTCTGGTCTACGAAGGCTTCCAACGCCTTCTAAAATCGACCTCAGAAAAAAATAGTCAAACCACAAACAAAAATGGTGAGAGTGTCATTCTAAAAATAAGTAGAGTGGGCTTTCTAAGGCTGCAACTCTAGTTTTGGCTGTGTGTTACTGTAGTACGGTACCTTCCTGCGAGAAAGGCTTGGCCGAGCGACCGCTGCTGAAAAAGGCTTGGCCGAGCGATGGCTCCTGAAAACGACTTGGCCGGCGGGAGGCTGCTAAGAAAGACTCAGTTCATTTGCATTTTGGCCGCGCGACGCACTTGCACGTTTAAAGCGTTTGAAGCGTCCAAGATATTCATTTTCTGAAAACGGCAAACGACGCAGAAATGCTTCGCCTATCATCTGCCGTTTTCAGAAATGTAAAACTTAGACCACAGATTCTTCCTAGCACTTCTTTCTTGGAAGCCTCCCGCCGACTGAGCCGTTTTCAGTAGCCGTCGCGCGGCCAAGCCTTTCTCGCAGGGAGGCAGGTATCCATTAGCTGTAGCGACTAATATAGTGACATTTTTATCTCACGTTTTTCTTCAGTCAGTTATCGAATCTTTGTATCTTTTGCAGTTACATTCATAAAATTCATTATTGAGTTGGGTAAAAGGTGAACAGAGGTTGTCAGTACAAAAAGGGTATTCTACGACGGGTTCTATTAACGTCGTCCGATCTCCTTTTCACGCGCGCTCTGCAACTCTGTCTTCTTTTAATTAAGAGTAGGATAATCGGCAGAAGAGAAAAAGTAAAAAGTCTCGTGTTCCTTGATTTTGTAGGAATACCTGTTAATTTTTACTTTTTTTTCTACTGCCGATATCATCCTCCTCGCAATTTAAAAAAGACTGCTGAGCGCGCGTCAAAAGGAGATCGGACGACGATGGAGCGTCGTGGGAAGAACGGACGACGGTATTACGACCCGTCGTCTAGTTGCCACCCTTTTTACACTCGTTCGTGTGTAGTTTTGGACGTGACTGTTCAGTTCGAGAACATCCCCACTTTACAAGTTTCAATATCCGACTAGACTGTCTAACCTGTAAATTGATCGCCTGGGTGAAATGAGTTATGGATAAGGTTTTATCAAACCATTTCCAAAGTAATCCAGCCGGATGACGAGAAAGCAGGGTTTGCCAAGAGTATTTTCAAAAAAAAAAAAAAAAATAATCTTTGTTATGAAAATTACTGTGTATCACTCTTTTTACAAATTTCTGTATCAAAAACGATACAGACTCCTGTAACATATACAAAATCTGTAAAAGATAACAGATTTTTGTATCTTTTATAAAATTACTTCGTAACCATTTACAGAATTCTGTACTGATTAATTTTAGAGTTTCAGCTCGAATTTTGTTGCCGTCACCCGGTTACGTCACAGTGCAAATTTGTTCACACACCCTTGTACAACTTTCATCCCACTGCAGCATTCGCTGTTTACTTTCTCTACATAGAGCATTTTGGTAACTAGTTAGACCCTGTATCAGCTAATCAAAAATAAGAACTAAGAAAAAGCATTTAAACACAAAAATCTAAAGAGAAGTGCTGTGGAGGCAAAACAAAAAAGCTACACGGGGCGTTTTACGCGAGGTGTCCCCTACTTCCAAAATAGGTGTACAACGAGTTGTCGAGTTAGCGAGTTGCCCCGAGTGGGGCGCGAGTTGGGATCAATTTTTAGAGAGTTTTGCGCGATTTTGGCGCGAGTTTTCGCGAGTTGTCGAGAGTTAAACGCGAGTTAGGCGCGAGTCGGGCCCTGGGCGCGTGCAAGTGTACAACGAGTTGGCGAGTGGGGGACCCCTCGGTTTTACGCCTGTACCAGTATGCACCGTGGGTGTTTCAGAATGAACATATCACACTGGAAATCCAAGTGCATGAACGTTGCACATGCCATACACCTGCAGGCATGCAACAACATTTTAACCCTGCATGTGTGTGACAGCCTATTCTCTCACCTGCGAATGGGAAATGGCACATGCTTATACAGATGACTAAATACCGATGCGTCAAATTGGAAACGTTGCCGGTTACTCGCCTACAAGCGTGTGCATGGTCTGTCGCACATTTGTAGGCGGAGAAAATATGTGGTCGCACACTTGCATATTTGTGAATACGTTGTTACTCGTCTGAGAAATATAACAGTATCTTGCATTTCCAGTGCAATGTTGCTGGTTTATTGCGTTGCATACTATACTCGTAGGTGGCCATACGTCCCATTGAGTCTAAGAGGGTATGCAAGCCTCAACAATCGTGTGGTACTATTCGCTCTGATACATCTAGTACGTGGCATGGCATACAATGAGGCTAATAGGGGCAGCAGTCGCTGGAAGAGGGAGCCCAGGAGATACGGGCGACTGTTGGAGAGTGCGACAGCCATTTTCCTCTTCATTATTAAAAGACTTTCTTGTATTTGAGTGAAAATAGTTTGGGTTAATTTGAGGGAAAAGGGGGGGGGGGTTGTAACTTTGCCAATTAGACCCTAGGAGTTGCCTCTTTGCTTCTGGCTTTTCGCTAAAAACAGCCCACATGCGTACGTAGGAGCAGGTGGTAACGTACCTCCAGTTCTGTATTTTTATTTAATTTTACACAAGTGACAAGCTTGCCTTTAATGAATCATTTTACCTAAGTTAACCGACATTTTTTTTTGTTTCACTGCCACTTTTTATCGTGGTCGTTGCTTTCATTCTTTACCAACCCAGGGTTCTCGCAAGCGGCTCTAGCTGCCCCCTAAGTCAAGCTCGCTCTACGGCCTGTGCGCGGGCCGTGCACAGACCCGCTACGGACGTTGCGTGGACTTACACCAGCGAGGACGATGAGCTCTGAGATTGCATCTTCTTCGGGTTTCCAGGACCTGATTTCTCCGACCCCTCTTGGGCCTTGATCCTTTTGTTTTTTGTTTTTTGTTTTTCGTCATTTCATCGGTAAATTTATGCGCGGTGGAAAAACACAAACACAGAAGGAAAGGAGCATGAGTGAGGGATAAGGATGGTTCAGAGAATGTCCCGTTGTGCCTCCGTGTAGAAAATTAAGTGCAGCAATCATCTTATATCTTAAAAACGAAAAAATCATGCAATGCAGAAAAATACACTGGCGTTCTTTTGAATACATTCTTTACCAACGTATGCAATTCCATTACCTAGATTATCTAAAAACCTAATTTTCATAAAATGTTTAGCTTTGAAATTCAATTTGTGACTACTGTAAATAGCTTTTTCAAAACGTTATCTAAAACGGGACACTTAAATTTTACTTTCATATTCCTTTTTCCCTGTCTTTGACTCTTAATTCAAAGTTATTTGAAAATTTTTAAAATTTGAACAGTCTTATATGGAGTCTAATATGGGGCTAAATATAATACTGATGTGACCGTAGTAAACTTCTAGTACTTATAATTTGAATGTGTGTTGCACCGCTTCGTCCTACTTATTCAAGAGGTGTACTGTTCTTTTGGATGTACAGAGTACTCTTAGTCAGTTTGGCTCATTGGGTTTATTTATATTTGAAACGAAAATATTGTCCATTGTTTTCAACGATGGTGCAACGATTCTCCACTCTTTAACAGTGTAACATCTACTCATAATAACGTGCAAGAGTACGTCTTTTGGTAGTTTCTGTCAAGCAAATATCAATGAAAGCAACAGTGTGAGGTGTCAAGGCCTATGGGTTTTGGCTTCATCACAGAGGCAACTGGCAGAAGGTTATTGAAAAGATATGGTGTGTGCACTTCATGTGACTATGAACATCAACCAATCGCAGAGAACGTTAATGCCGGGTCAACTGAATTATTTAGCCACCTTCTCCTTGATAGCAAATGAATCCGCAAAATGCTGATTCGTAGGACATTCCCGATTGAATATACGGCATGCGCGTCCTATACACTACTCTTGCTACCGTTTGCTTTGTTTTTTCACAATTGTCTACAAAGTTCACATAGAGCTCGGGATTTCTCCATTTCACGGGACGGTATTCCATTCATAAGCACCCAGAAATGTGTCGACCCTATTAGGCCACACGCCGAACCACAAGTTAATCGACAGCAGGTAGCACAGTCAGTTTAAAACCACACTCAAAATGGGAAGAAACAAGTTTGTTCAGGGACCTTTTCTTTGCCCACAGTGTTAAAAATAAAAGTTGTAAATTAGCAGTAAAAATGTCGTGCTAATTTGTTTGATGGATGATTTTGTTGTACAACAACATTACTTGTGTTACAGAAGTTAATTGTAAAAGTACAACATTTTTTGTGGAGGAACCAACTAATGTTGATATTTAACAGCGCCTTTTATAAAAATAACTATGTTGTTTTTCAACAACTATGTCACCACACAAATGTTTGTTTTTAAAAAATAATATTTTACAGTGCATCCCGACCGGATACAAATTTGATTCTAAAACTGGACATATTGTGTATAACTTAACACTTTCGGTGCAGTGAAAGGAGCAAATTTGTATCTGTTTTGGTTGTGCATAGCGTTCCCGTTAATGAGGAAAAAATTGGCTCATTTACATTTTGAGTGTGTGCCACGTAGTGTCTAGTGCTGGTTGCATATCCTCACTGCAATACTCACGAGGGTGGACTTGGCAATGGGATCTGGTGGATCTTCCAGGTGGCGGTGGACATGGAGTGCTCGTCTGCGGCGTAGCAGCGCCACAGGCTCTGGATAAGCTTGGCGGCTGGCTGGCGGCGCCGGATCATGTGCTTCTGGCGCTGCTGCTGCTGCACCTTGAGCGCCAGCCCCGAACCGAGGATGCCCTAGAACACGGGTCATTAGTTCCGATTAGTTCAAGAAAGTAGCAGCAAAATTACTGTCTCAATACAACCGATTGTGTTTACAGTGAAGTTTGGTTTTAAAACGACATTTTTGTCTATAAATGAAACTAAACTGTCATGAAGCAAAATTTCATTACGTGACAGCTATTGTTAACAGTGTGCTTGGCGCTCAAGGAGCATAATGTTTATGTTTCCTTGACTGGCCGTGTTGAGTGAAACTTAGTAAAATTGACGTATATTTATCGTTTTTGAAACTAGAATTTTGCGACGAAAGAACGACAAATTTCACTTAAAAATTACGACAAATAACGATCATTCCGTTTTACGTAAATCTGCTGTAGAGTTGTGGTTTTTGTAGTTAAAGCGAACTCTTCAAAGACAAAACCGACAACTTTATCTTAAGCGCGCGTGTGGCCGGGCAAAAACGTGGGAACCAAGCAAAACGCGAGGGAGAGTCGAACCGCCACCCTTCTGCTGACAATCTGGTACTTATCCACTCGGCTGAAGTGGCTCCTGAGTGCCGAGGGGTCCGCTTACTAAAGAATGTAGCACCCTACCTATTTTTTTATAACTGGTGCAAAAAATTCGTCAGCATAGGCCCAGCTGATTTTTTTTATATTTTTTTTAGCTTCAGTGGTAAACTTTTAGTTGTACACGGTTGTACATCAAAGTGAAGCAATGCACCAGCTGTATCGCTAAATGCTATTTAGCAGTACAGCTGAATATTTTATCCCATCGCTACTTTATTTTTGGCAGGCGTGCCAAATTTGCCTGGTAAATCGAGCAGCACGGAACCTTTTTTTATTTTTTTCCGTGTGACTAGCGCGCTGCATTCCAAGGCGAGCGGACGCGTCGGCACTCAGTAGTCACCTCGGCCGAGTGGATACAGTGCCCGGTTGTCAGCAGAAGAGCGGCGGTTCGACTCCCGTTCGCTTCTGACTGGCTGCCACGTTTTTGCGTCGTCACACACCTGCTTGTGATAAATTTGTGTTTTTTTCGTCTTTAATATGTACGCCTTAACGACAAAAAAAAAAAAAAAAACACAACTCAACGGCAAATTTACGTAAAACGCAAAAGTCGTTACTTTGTCGTAATTTTAAAGTGAAATTTGCCGTTCTTTCGTCGTAAAATTGTAGTTTAAAAAACGACAAATCTACGTCAATTTTACTGGGTTTTTCTCTACACGGGTATGGCCACGGCACACCGCAGCGGTGTGAGCCATGCGGGGAGGGAGAGCCCACACGTGGAAAGATTCGAGAGAAGCGAGCCTTGCGTAACGTAGCAGTCCTACCACCAGCACTACCACCATGACAAACACACCGGCCGCTCCAACTTTTTGGTGGAGCCGAGCAGGGTTTAGGAAGAAAGGACGCGTGGTATTGGGAATTGCAAGCGGAAGGTTGTGGTACATCTGCTCCTTCGCACGGGGCTCCTGGTTGTGCCGCCAGCCCGTTTGCGCGTGTGTATGTGTTTTCACTTACCGCTGGTAGTGCGAAAAAGGAGATGCCAAGGAGAGCGCAGAACGATGCTATCACTTTTCCCTGCCATGTGGACGGTACTGCGTCGCCATAACCGACTGTGCACAGCGTAATCTGTAAAGAAGAAGTAAACCATTGCTGCCTACTCTTTTTGCCTCATAGAAAGTATACCAGACAACGCATGTCATAGTCCTGATGTGGGGGAAATTTTTATGAAGAACGTGCTTTTTTAGGTATTAATCAGTCCAAAATGTTCATTTTTAACTTTTACAAAGCTCCATCGTCTATGAGATGGATTTCGGGAGTTGGATATGGTCAATTAGCACCCCCAAGTTACACTTTTAAGGAGGGGTCCTAGTGTACTGGCCCCAAAAAGGGCCTTTTTGTTGTTTTTTTTGGTGAAGAAACTGTTCCTCCTGCGGTAACACAGAATTCTCTACTCATTACATACTTCTTTCTCCTACAAAACTCCCATAGGGTATTTGGCCAGACCCCCTTGGCTCGAAAATGCAACGAGCTGACGTCGGGCGGAAGCTGACGGCGGGCACGATTACGTCCAAACCAATGATCCTACCGCGACAAAAAAAAATAATCGGAATGTGTCTTTTTCATATGGCTATCGCCCTAACCATGGGCTTCGATATCAGTAGTGCCCTTCACTGAGAAAGACAAATTATGCGTTTTTGCGCATGTTTTCTCTATATACAGTTCAAACGTGGGAAAAAGTTTTATATCCTTTAAGTTATTCGAGGTTTGGGCGATAGCCAGTGTCCCTCCGAGTCTAGAAGCAATGTTGGGCAACGGTTTTAGACGAACCGCTCGTTCTGAATTAAGGCTCTTAAAAACCCGACCCGTGGGTACCGGTAACCCGGGTAGGAACCGGGTCAACGGGGTAAACCCGGTGGAATAGCGCCTGCAAGTAGGCAATTTTACATGCTCGTATGTCAAATTGCCTAGCTCCAGGCGCGGAGCAGCCGGGTATTACGCCGAGTACCCGCGAAAACCTGTCTACCCGGGAAAACCCGTCGACACGGTTCCAAACCGGGTGCCCGGGTAAGCGGGTTTTCCGGGTACCCGAGTACAAATAAAAGCCCTATTCTGAATCGTGCCCTGCATCAGCTCACTCTACGCGCGGGGAGCTAACACCAGCAGGCTATGTCTCCAGATCCTGGGGGATATTTGCAACACCCATCGTGGATTTTGTATAGA
Source organism: Frankliniella occidentalis (assembly GCF_000697945.3). Lineage (NCBI taxonomy): Eukaryota > Metazoa > Arthropoda > Insecta > Thysanoptera > Thripidae > Frankliniella > Frankliniella occidentalis. Next base: position 242,965 of record NW_026267223.1, read on the forward strand.
AAAGAAGTACCTAATACATGGTGTAACTGATTTTCAACCCGGTGCAGTAGTTTCTTGATAAGAAAAATCCCAAAACAGCCCTGCTTTACATTAGGATCCCCCCCTTAAAGTTAAACGATGGTGTGACCACAAATCTGGAAAAATAGAAGTCACCGAAGTTTATCTTTTCAAAATGTTTGTCACGGCCCTCGGGGCAAAACTTGCTCTGCTGCATTTATTTCAACAACATAGTACATTATTGCATTCACGCATTTCAAAAGGCATTTTAAGGACACCCGATTATGTGTGAGGGTATGAAACAAGCTAGGTCTGCCCTTCCGCCAAATGAAGTTGCCAGCTTCACTTGGATCCACAGGCGACTCCGTTCGATAGGGGCCGGGACTAGCTTGGCCTGCAGGCGGGCTGTGGCCTGTGAGTAGTCACTGAGTTAACTAGTGCTTTCCGGGAGGTCCTGCGGCCCTGAAGATTTGCTCCTTGAACATGAAAGAAGACTGTAACGGTGTGACACAGTGACCCACCCCCACCCTTCTGCCTTGAAAAGTAATTGGAAAAAATGAACAAGCGCAGTTTTCAGCTAGTATTCGTTTCAAACAGTCTCAAAATTGGACTTTTTGCCATTGTTTTTAATATATCTTCCTCTAGCTTCGATACGGTTGAAGGCACAGTTTTCGATTCAGAAGATGCTACTATTTCGAGTGGTACTTACTCTGCCATTTTTCGATTTGACGCCTCCTTGAACGTGGTTATGTACAGCGTGTTCATTTTCAAAGTGTTTTCGTCATAAAACAACTCTACCACCCAAACGATGCAAAATAGAGCCAACAGGACTTTGGTTTAAATGGGTCTTCCTTCACGTTTTACCCCTCAGCAGACCTATCAAAAATATGTTTTCCCACTTTTTGGACCAACCCCTATTTCTTTGCAGGCATTCGGTGTCCAGGAGTGGTCCCAAGATACCCTTATATTTGTAGACCTCTAGCTCATCGACGCGTCCGTGCAACAATATCCTATCTGTTTAGATGCCCCGAAAGACTAGCCTATCTGTTTTGCTGCCCCGAAAGACTAGCCTATCTGTTTTGCTGCCCCGAAAGACTAGCCCATCTGTTTTTCGGCGCTCTCTGCAGCGCTGTCTTCTTCTTATTGTGGGTTTGCCAATATTAACGTTAGAAAAAAAAAGAAAAATTGCCATTGGTTCCTTGATCCTTAAGGAACACGAAGCAGTTTTTACTGTTTTTCTAACGTTAATATTGGCAAACCCACAATAAGAAGAAGACAGCGATGCAGAGAGCGCCGAAAAACAGATAGGCTAGTCTTTCGGAGCAGCGAAACAGATAGGCTAGTCTTTCGGGGAAGCGAAACAGATAGGATATTGTTGCACGGACGCGTCGTCATCTTCTTCCTTTTACATACACGACGGACAGAAGGACGGACACGAGAGCGGTTCCATAAGCCCGCTTTCACTGTTCTTCAAGGAATGTGACGTCACATTCGTTTTAATGTGAAACATGTCACATTCATTTGAATATTGTGTCACATTCATTTAAACGTAACTTCAGGTGAGGTGATGCTCTAATGGCGCCCAGGCTTGGCCGATTCACGTTTAAACGAATAAGACTACATTCAAACGAACGTGACACGATTAACATTGAAACGAATGTGACGTCACATTCGTTGAAAAACAGTGTTAATGCTTTTTTAAAAGGAGAAAGACAGGCTTAAAAGCAGCGGGAACGGAGTTGAAAAAGTCACGCACTAAAAAAAGGCTCTTTGTTAGCCGCTTTTTCGAAAGTTAGTGAGTCTTCGCGCCCTTCTTTCTAATGGGCATAGTTTATACTTGTGCATATTCTTCAAACCCAGCCATTCCAGTGAGTGGCGTCTTAACTCAGAAGTCTCAACCTCGTGGAACAACTTTGATGCCCTGTAGCTCCGTAGGGCTACAACGCAGAAAATCAACTCAATGTGCGAAAATACCTTGCAATGTTGACATAATAACACGTAATACCTTGGAATTCTGCCATGTCCCCCTAAAATGCCGCCTTTCAGACGAAAGTGGCCGTGGCCCGAGCAGTGGCAAATTTCCCCTACATTCGTGGTAGCCATAGTAAAGCGAAGCACCCCAAAAGGGGTCAGAAGGAATCAAAGTGGGGACAGGACAACAATCCAGACGATTTAACAAAGCTTTGGAACGGATATATAGGTTTCTTTTTTAATCACCCATGTCCGTCTTTATGTCCGTTCACCAAGTATCCTTTTCTCTTTGGGAATGTCCTAGAGTTTTAACTGGCGTGCGTGCACGTGGCTGGTGACGCGTTCATATGTTCAACTGTTCAACCTTTTACCTCCAGATGCATGTTGACAGCAGTACTTACCACCCCCCACCAAAGAGCATCGGCAAAGTTCTCGAAGCCCTTATTCCCGGCTTCCTTCTCTACGAGGTACACAAGGAAGGATGCGAAGATGAGGCCGAGAAAGCCGATGTACAGCGTCGTGATCAGCTCCTGGAAGCCGAAACGGTTCGAAAGCGCCAGAACAAAATGCGCATATTTCGTCTAACTTAGCAAAATCTTGAATAAGTAGAAATCCTTCTGACATGTACTTTGAAGACCTCACCTGTCTGTGCGCGTACACTACGGAGCCGAGCAGCTTCCAGGTACCTCCCCTTCGGTCCATGCGCACCATGCGCAGGATCTGGAAGAACCGGAGGCCGCGAAGCGCCGTGAGCACCTGGCCGGAGCTGCCCATGGATAGCACCACGAGCGAGGCCAAAATAGTGATGATGTCTGCAGATAGGAGGCAAGAAATATGTTCAACAGTTTGAAGACAATTCTGAACATGATTATTCATGTGTCTCTAGAATTGTATTTAGCGAAACTAATGTGAAAGAAAGAAAAATCCTCTGAATTAACCCAGGTTTTTATACTCATAGAAAACCCATAACAGTAAGCATTGAATTCTGTACGTAAAAAGAGTGCATGATATGCCGAGGGATCTCCACCGTTGTACACTTGCTCGCGTCCAACTCGCGTCTCACTTTCGGAAACTCGCGAAAAATCACGAAACCTCGCGCCAAATTTACGAAACATTGCGCTTAACTCTTGAAAAAATGCGTCCATCTCGCGCCTATATCCTACCAATTTGTCAACTCGCCAACTCGTACACCTACTTTGGAAGTGGGGGACCCCTAGTGATGAGCTCTCTGCATATAAAATGTGAATGAAAATCCCCATCCCAAATAATGTGTGCATGGCATGCATTTTCAGAGTAATTTCCAGGGTAGTAATATTTTTTTGCTTCTCCTTGACTCACCGATGATACAAAATGGTCTTCTGAGGAACTTGAGGCGGCCGCAGCCACCCTGGTAAATGGAACGGCATCCTGACGACCACAACCTGGAGGCAATTTGGACAGATATTCCGTGCAGTTGATGGCTCTGTTTGGGAAGGACAGGCTCGCGCGGTCAGACCGGACTCACCTCAGCACAAACTCAATCACGAACCAGATGACGACCACCATCTCCGTCTTGAGTAGAATGTCGCTGGCGACCTCCACGTATGTGTCTATTGTGGAGAAGACGCTGAGCACTAGGCAAGTGAAGACCACGCAGAACCTGCAACAGGATGATTGATAAGTTGAAAATTTCGGCGGAAGTGGAAATTGGTGAGCCTATGGACAACTTGTGATTGGACAGGGTCGAGTTGTCGTGGCCATGTACTCGGGATCCGTGCCAATCGGTGCTGCCAACTCATTAGCGGCAATCAGACGCTTTGATGCGCCAGGTTTGCTCAACGGAGCGGCTGGGACTGACTTTTTTGACGAAAAAAATTTGATTGCACCATCGAAAAGAGCATGGTCTAATTAGTCGGAATCGGTCAAAACATGAAAAGTGTCAAAAAAGTCATTTGAGCGGTTGTTGAGGTGGGTCGGCTGACTGAGCGGTTGTCCAAGCGCCTTCACGAAATGAGCGGTTGTCAAAACCGGTCGGCAGACTAAGCGGTTGTTGTAGCGCCCTGGCAGACTGAGCGGTTTTTCCTCTGAGGTATTGATGTGTAGGAGGGGTGTCGAGCAGACTCCGTAAGGGGGAGACATGCAAGTCTATAATAAGCTGCTGGGACAACGTTACTAAAGACTAAAGTGCGGAGTCTGCTCAAACTTGTATTTATTAAAAAGAGCAACGTGCTACCTTTTAACACCTAGACACTATTCCTTGACCGTTCTGGGTAAAGGTGGGGGTACTGCCCTATCTCTGGAGCTCGGCCCGCTCCCCTGATGCGCCGTGTCGTTATACGCGACTGGTAAATAATCTGATTACGCGTTCACGACCCACTCCCGGGCGTCACGAGCTGATTCCCAATATTACCATAATGATGTGCATTAGAGGTGACCCGGTCCGTTATTGGGACCATCGGGTGGAATGGACGGACCCCCTCCCCCTCCTCCCCCCTACACCCTTATAACCCCTACTCCCCCTGCACCCCTGCCCCTTCTAGCCACCACGCTCGCTTCGCGCTACCATCTCCGACCTCGTGCGACAGTGATGTAGACTAGGATCGTCAGCCGTTGGGGAGTTCTCCAGAAATAAAAATGCAAATGCAGTGATACTATTACAGGAGCACTCAGCGATAGAGGTCTGCAGTGAGATTTTTTCGTGCAGGACGGGTAGTCTCGTGCGCCGTGGTAGGACACAGCGGTCTCGCGCTTTTTTAGTGGAGGGCTTCCGCTGGTCCCAGTGCGGGCCCCTGGGAGGTAGGCCTAGACCGCTTCCCGCGCAGTGCGCACGCCTGCGCGGCGGGTCGGCCTATGCTCCGGGCCGCAGGCGCTCTGGGCAGGGCGCGCCTCTGGACAAAACGCCTTCACACAGTAATGTATGTTTGCGTAAAGCCCTTTAAATTGCCTTACGGATGACGCAAACTGTGGCCAGCTACCAACTTGCTGTTGGAGATGTCACAAGGTCGCTTCATTTGCAAGAACACAAATGAGCCCAGACGGGGCAGATGGTTCACGCGAGATGCAACTTTTCATCAACTGGACAACTCTAGCAAGAGGCAAAGTACTGGCGCGGTTAGGGTGACATGAGAAGCCGGCGTGTCGCACCCACGTAATAATAGCGTTTTAGGCTGAGGTTTCGTCCGCGCCAGGAGGCCAGGAGCTGCGGAACGAGACTGACGTGGAAGACAGACAGTTGCTCTGCCGCAGATGGCTATCGTTCTAGTCGCTAACGGCCCGCCGTTACGCAGAGCGGTCCAGCTGTTTCTTGCATAAGTCATCATCAGTGAGATTTCATTCAATTTGCTGCGGATCAAGGTGGATCTCCGGGGCTTGGCCTGGCTCCTGATGGTGGGGAGAAGGGCCGAGTCGACCAGCTCGCCTTCCGGTGGCCACCGGAAGAAAAGAGGAGTGGCTTTTAGACACTTTCCGTCACAAGCAAGTCGTTTCTGGAGCTTAATGATGGAATCTTTTCTTTGGCCTAACATGCTATGCTATTCATGCTGCATTCGAGGATACAATTCTTGTGAAATGCACGCGACTGTAGTTAGGGGTGATATTTGATTTTATCCCAGCCAGAAATGCAACGTCGAAATATGGTCGATTTCATCGATCGACGTGAAATCGACGTCGATTCGTTGGGGTTTTTAACCTAAATCGACGAATTGTCGACTTCGACGTCGATCGACGTCGTTTCGAGTTTGAATTTCTCTCTGTGTATTTATAAAAAGTATACAGAGTATTCAAAACTTAACCGAATTATAATGTTCAAAAGTAATAGATTCTGACAAGGTTTTTCTTAGTGTGTTACACTTGGATATTCTACTCAACTTTCTAATGAGAACAACTGCTTTTTCTCATTTATTGCTTTCAACTGTTTCGAAACAAAAAACAACGAAACTGTTTCGTGTGTTGTTACCTGCGCCTCACGGGGACTCTAAACAGGTCAGTAATTGGAGCCTGCCGCATCATCAGCAAGGTGGGGAGCAGACAGGAGAAAAAAAGGGAGGGGAAAAGGGGGCAATTTGTGAATGTAAATTGGAGAGGCCCGTACGTGTCCAGTCCGGTGGCGCCCCCTTCCACACACAGTCACGCATTTCTGTTCTCCTTCGAGTTTTGCCTTTTGAGTGGGCTTGTGTGTGTCGGTGGGGGAGTTAGTGGGGGAGGGGCAAAATATAGTTTTTCACCAGGATTTAAGTCAATTCTGGAATCAAGTCGAGGCAAATTTCAGCTTGTTTTCGCTATTCTTGGTTTATTGACGCCAATTTTCTTGAATTAGGGAAAGTTTCGTTGAATTAAGAAAGGAAAATAAAGTTAAGAAAATGAGCTTGAAAAAACCTAGCCAAGAATGCTGTTTTCGGGGTGAACCTTCCCGTGGTCTCATGTGAGTCCTGGACATGAAAGGGGTGGGGGTCCCACTTCAGATTGTATTCAGCTCCTTGCCCACGGCCGGGTTTCGTGGCGGGTGCGGGTTGGGGCTGATCGCCCCACATGCAACTACCCACGGACATCATCCTGCTTGTCCAGAGCGCGGTAGATCTCAAGGTACCGCTCCCTTCGGAGGAGTGACTCAAGATGGGAAGGGTTGCTGACTTCATTTAAATAAGGGATCCTTATTGCGAGGGGTCGAGCACTGGGCGCGGTGGTTGCGTGTCGCGCCTCGCCTGCACCCCGCCACCCAGCCCAGCCGCAGAGCCATGCGGCCATTATTTTTTACTGCACCAAAACTTTTTAAAGGAGGCCGCCCCGAGGGACGCACCGCAGGGCCGCAGGGCGGGGGTGGACGCAGGCGCCGCCACGGCTCACCACCACCGAGGTTTACCCCCCTTTTCATTCGTTTTTTTTAGTATTTTTTTTTTTTCATTTCCGCTTCTCTTTCTTCTTCTTTCCCTCGTACGGTTTGTCATCCAACGGGGACGCTGGCTTCAAAATTAGTGGAGGACAAGCAGCAGGACACCTCCTTTCGAAATAAAGCTGTGGTGTACACTCCTCTCAATGTAATCACAGGGCCGAAAAATATTTGTGAACTTGAAATCACTCGGTTTATATGGTGATTGTGTTTTTAGCAGATGATACATTATACACAACTGAAATTAATAATACTTTACTTAACTATGTATCATTGCTTGTACTCTCATGCGGAGCGCTGAGAGGCACCAGAAGGGTATGTAGGGGCGCGTGATGCGGCCCCCGTCCGACCGTGCCACCAAACCAAAGCCCATAGCTACGCGCAGGCCCCCCTCCCCTTCCCCCTCCCTCCGGCAGACTCGGCTCGTCGCTCGGCTCGAAGCTCGGCTCGGAGCTCAGCTCGGACCGTCTCGGCTGAGGAACGCGGTAATTCAAACTCTAACCTCACTATGAAGAGACAAAACTAAATGAATTCAGAAACATTATTTTCAAACCATGTCTTATTGAGAAGTATAACTCGGAAATTGTCTCTACGTCCCTCTTCACACTAACTATGTCTGAGACCCTTCAAAACTTAACAAAGTATAGGAGACACAGAACACAACCCAAATCTTTTTATGTATAAATATTAAATTAAATGTGAATTAAGATTTGTAAATTAGCTGTATACTTCAGCAAGTAATGCGTCCCGTGATCTTCCACTGAAATATTATAGTCTGGAATAATTCTTGAATTCGTATCATCTGCTTTCACGATCCGTTCCTGAACGGAACTTTTTTTTGTCTCATGTGTATACGCTGATTAAGAAAGCGCTCAACAGTTGTGAGTGTAAACTGCAATCAGGATCTGAATACTTCCATTCGTTCAAGACCATAGTTTTGCACCTATAAAAATGTTCAATTAGAAAGCTGTATTCGTTTAAGTGTTCAAGTTTCTAAAAAAAATTACCACGTGGCAGAAAGGGGTGTTCGACAGAAGAGTACATTGAACTTTTATAGATTATTCTATGGATTTTATTTATTATTGGTACTTGTACTCGTTACATTGTGCAGTGTGCAGTGGATGCCTACCATGTCTGTGTGGACAGAGCCTTGAGGTGCGCATGTGCATGTTCTCAGGAGGTGTGCACTGTTTACTCGCCCTTTGTTGTGTGTGATGAAGTGCCTTGAAACAATCTCGAAATTTACAGGCCATAGATAGCTTCGTTACTCTTATCAAAACGCTAACGGAACAATTCTCTGCATCTGATTCATTTTCCTGACAGAAACTGAGGGCGAGTAGGGAATCACTCATCACTCCAGATAAAAGTGTATACGAGTTAGTACCTAAGCACACGTTACTTACCGTTGTAGATAAATAAGTGACGTTCAAAGGGTGCTCCATTTTTTTTTATTGTTTTGTCCCTAAATGGGGATAAGAGTTGCGTAAGCATAGAGCCCTAAAATCGGATTATCTTGAGCTTTCGTCGAGTCGCTACCACTTCACACGGTGAAAGCAAATGTCTGATATTTTTAGGGGAGGGAAAACTGTGAGGAAGGCCTCAGGTTTAAGAAAAACTCATCAACAGATTTTGAGGATGGATCATTTTCAAAATATAGGGATCTTCCCTAAATTTTGAGGAGACTTAATTCCTAAAAAATCTAAGGAGTTTTGGTCATATTATAGGTAGGAGTTCCTCAAAGTTTTCCCTCTTGCCCCGCAAAATTAAAATTAGTTTTTACAGCGAAGAAGGAGCACGGAACGCCTCATTGTATTGAGCGGAAGGCGGCCCTGGGCCCTGGGTGGGGGCAGGCGGGGGTGACAAGCGCCTGAACGCACCTGCGCACCGGAGAGGACAACGACTGGGACGCGGATGAAAAGTGTGGAGGAGGGGGGAGGATTAAGGATTGCGGCCCAATCCGAGGGGGGGATCACTTCGAAAAATCATTGTACAACCCCCAAAAAAAGTCACAAAAAAGTCACAAAAAAGTCACAAAAAAGTCAAAAAAAGTCACTTTCCGTAAAATCATTGTACACATTTCGCATGACTGATCACCCCCTCGGCCCAATCTCATTGGCCTCCGTTCGGGTGGAACTGCACGTCACATTTGGGACGGCGGCTGAATAATACAGCGGCAGGGGTCGTGGTTATACAGCCCCAGTCTAGACAGACTTAACGACTGCATATTGCATGCCCGAAAAATGAGGCGAGTGAAATGTTTAACAAGAGACTCGCCTCGGCGCGTGCGGCCACTGCCACACCAAACCGCTGGTGCTCCGTGATTGGCTGCCGCTGATCCCCCCCAAGTGTCCCCCTAGCGGCGGGCACGGCTAATCCACTGCGAGGGGATGGGGGCCACCCCCAGCCGCACGCACCGCGTTCCCCTGGCCCGCGCGTCAGAAGCAGTTATTGGATTGGTACCTCTTAGACCACCACCACTCTACCCTACCCCTTAGCAATGTCTAAGTGCAGAACTAGTCCATGGTTGTACCGGCTGTAACTGAATGCACAGCAGTGTTGCGGGTTTGCGTACTCTTTACACCCGTAAGGGGCCATGGCGCCCGCGGCCATATTGAGTATGCAATCCCGCAACACTGCTGCATATTCACAGTTATACCCGGTACGTGGCCAACTCTTTGTTTTGCAGTTGTATGTGGCGAACAAAAAAGTTCGAGACTACAAGAACTGCAAAATAACGTACAGCAGGGTGGTCCACCGACCCCTTTCCTTTAATTTGCTCATACTATGTACTGGATGCAGAAGTGCGGCCATGCCCCGACCAATTATTTTTTCCGTGTTCTCGGTACTGCAACTGTAGAACCGTTCTGCACCAAGATTTGCAGAGGTGCGAGCCTGACGCTCGCGGCTGGCGACATGGGCTCGCCTTCTACGGCTTGCAAGCCGCATGCGGCCCGGTTCACAACTCTGGGGTAACGGTTTGGTCCTGGTCGAGCTAATTGGTATCCCAGCTGACTTCTGAGATGGACGCGCGGTCCTATTGGTGGAGAGCACGTCTGACGTCTCACCCCCACCTGTTGCGGCCAGAGTGTGTTAGTTGTCGACTGCTCCGCTGGGATTGTCGGATACAAAGGGTCTAGTAACACTAAGAAAAATATTATCGTAAATTTACAAAAGATTTGTAAACTCGAATTATAATTTAAGTTTTAAATTTACGACAGCACATGTTTTACTCGCCAAGGGATTTGAAGTCGATACATACTGCATGTATTTTTACGATATCAAATTGTAATTTTACAACTTGCGTCAAGGAAAATTTTCCTGTAAACCTACCCACTTCTGTTGAGACTGAAACACCACAAAGGCCATACTTATGTGGTTCGATGCCTCCATTGTTAGATTTTAGATCGTCTCTGTTTTGTTTCAGGGACCCGACGCAGCTTGCGTCGGACCGGACCCGCTGCTGCTTAGAGTGACTGTGAGTATTTACCGCGCGTGTGAAGTGCATTTGCCATGAGTGTCAAAGGCCTGCAGCAGAGAGCATAGCACTCAGGCACCGGACACACATGCCGAGTCTGTACGCTCGTCTGTCGGTCCGTCCATCGGCCTGTCCCCTGTCCGTTTGTCCGTCCGTCTGTCTCTCTGTCTCTCTCCATGCCGGTGCTTATTGTACACCCATTATTGCGTTGGCGGTCCTGTCTGCTGCGAGGTTGACGCACAATAAACTCCACTTTGCTCGTAGGCCTGCGGCTGCGATACAGCCTGCGATTCACCAAACCCACTCTCCCGCGCCGGCCAGCTTGGTTGAAAGGTAGGACGAAGAGAAAAGAGAGGAGGGAGGTAGAGGGAGGGGACAGCTTGGGTGAGTGAAGTGATGGCACATTTCGTTTACAGACCTGCCAGGGATCTCCTTTCATGCTGGGGCCTTTTCCCTCTACTGCCCTTCCTTTTACTCCCGCCCCCCACCCCCTCTCTCTCTCTCTCTCTCTCTCTCTCTCTCTCTCTCTCTCCCTCTCCCTCTCTCTCCCTCTCTCTCCCTCTCTCTGCCTCCTTCCCCTTTTCCCTCATCTGCCCCTCTCACTCTCTCTCGCACACACACACACACACACACACACACACACACACACACACACACCTTTTCTCTTTAACTTCTCTCTCCCTCACACACACTCCTTTATTCGTACCAGCCGGCCCAACTCATCTACTTTGGTCTTTCCCCCCGCTTCCCCCGAACAGCGTCAGCAGGGTGCAGACACTTGCGGGTTCATCGTGTTGACTGTATATCGCTTAGCAACTGAATAAACATTTGTCTATCCTTCTTAATAAGATAAAAGAGCTTCCCTCGACGAATTTCTGTCTATAACTTTCCAAATCCGAACAAGCATGAAGCAAATTATTTTCGATTGCGAGGTAACTATCCAAATATTAGTACAGTCTTGTGAAGGCAGAACTAAAGAACATGTTACCTTTAGTTCGAAATCGTGTGCTTACAAAACCCAAGTCCTTTCCTAGTTCTCTCTTGAGAATTTCTTGGTAGTGCACAAACAGCACAAAACTTAGTGACTAGGCAATTTTTCTAGTAAAAAGTTTAGAGCATAATGTCATGGTAATGTCTGTAATTGATTTAATATTGGTGTAATGTCAGCCCGGTACGAAGGAAAATCAGAGTTGACGACCCTGATTTGACTTCCGAATCACCTCGATTCAGCCTGTGTGGGGCTCGTGTACTGTGTAAGTCACACCGCTGGCTCGTGAACTCGACCAACCACGCCCCACTTCGCCACGCGTTGGAATGTGCTGGGTGCTACGCGGGCGCTACGTGCCTGCTTTGATGTCCGTCCTCTGGGCCCTCCTCGGCCGTGGACCTGCGGCTGCAGCTACGGCACCTGGCCTGCAGCGGGCGCGCTCATCAGGGCATGTTTTAATCGCATTAGGGGGGGTATTACGTCCGACCCCCTCCCCCGTCCCCCTATCCACCGTATAATCTGCAAGTCCGATGCTGGGTGAAACAAAACGCCTCTCTCAGGTTACTGGAATGCTTTGCGGTGCGTGTCGGGAGAGACGGCAGTGAATAGGCGGGGCGCTCTCAACTCTCTGCTCTTCCCCTCACTGATAGTTATTGCCAAACGGGGCTGTCGATGTTCGTCAATCGTACTCTGGAGGTCCTGAGTTTGTGTTGAGCCCACGCAAAATAGCATCTCCCGCCCTGCTCCCCCTTTCACCTCAGTTGAGTAATTACCTGACGGTCTAGTAACATGTACTAGGATTGGGTTTAATATGCTGTTAGTTTGATACTACCTTTTACTACATTCTTTGTTCCTAGTTTACTAGACTGTCTAGTAGCTGCTACTAAGATCCTGGTAACTACATACTATTAATGTTTTCAGTAAACTCCTACTAGACAATAAGTCTCTGTTGGTGAGGAAGGGAAGACAAAGCTCTTCAAAATCGTGCTTTTTGACCGGCTGACTCTACTGGTCGTGGTGGGTCTATGCTAACCGACTGAGAGGTGCCGACGGGAGGGAGGAGGCTCACCTCGCTCCACCTCTTACCTGCACGCGGCCGCTGTGGGACGGTCGAAAGAGGCGATTTTACAGAGCTCCCAGAACAGAGGGGAAAAAGCTCAACTCATGCTCGTTGTTTAGTGAGTTTTTTAAGCATAAAAAGGCATATTGATGTTGTTATTGAAATAATGCGTAGCGAGGAACTGAATAGGTGCTTAGGATGGGGATAACTGAACCAACTGAACGTCACCTAGAGCTCAGCTGCGGTTTATGTGTGTATTAAAGGTGCGCTACGTCCGCAGGGCACTCCTGCCCTGCCCCCTTCCCCACCTCCCAGCAGGACTAGTAGCAAAGGCACGTTGGATCACGGGCCCCAGTGGATTCGGCTCCATCCCACAGAGACACACGGCCTGGCCGGCGGCGGGGTGGGCAGGAAGGATAGAGAAAGGGGATTGAAATGCGCGCCCCTGCGCCTATCCGGTCCCCCTTCCCCGGACCCTACGGCCCCCTCCGGTTCCTCTCCGGGCCCCCTCCCCCTGTGGCTCACCACAGAGGTGAACACGGGGACATGTCTGGGCAATCCCTCTGCGCGTCTGCCCCGCGCGCGGGTGTGTGTATGTGTGCGAGAGAGGTAGCAACTGGACGTAAGCATCGGATTGTGTGTGTTTGTGTGTGTGTGTGTGTGTGAGTGAGTGAGAGAGAGAGAGAGAGAGAGAGAGGGAGAGAGAGAGAGAGAGAGAGAGAGAGAGAGAGGGGGGGGGGGGGGGGGAGGGGTGAGAGTTAGCGAGGGCTCGATCGTCAAAATAGGAGCAGTAAGAAAAGTGAAATAAATTAATTGGTCGTTTGTCTACTACTTATAGCAGACAACCCGGAGCCAGCTGAGCCTGGAAATTGAGTCCTTGAACCAAGAACACTGTTTTTGAAAGGGGGCCAGGACATTATTGACCTTATTTAGAAGAATTTTTATTAATTTGTTCAGATCAAATTCTGTCAAATTAGAGGGGATTTTCACTTGCACCACAACTAGGTATTACGCGTAGTGTAGTATCGCAAAATAAGCAAATATCGGATGAATGCTGCTCTAAAATGGTAGAATTAAAGTACATTTTATTCTTCCGATAATATCATATTGGGATTTACCTAAATTAAGTCCAGTCGGACCAAACCCGGCAGCACTTCAATCACAGATTTCTCTTATAATTTTGTTTTCTAATCTAATGCTTATGGTCCTAAACAGGTCCAAACCTATTCCAAAGAGCTTAATGACTTTTTCTCCTGGGCAAAATTTTTCCTAGCTCAGCTGAGGACAATTGTTTTCAGCTAATTTATTTAATTCTTTTTGCCAGCCCTGCGTAGTGTCTGATACACGGTTCACGAAAACTCCGAGTACAACACCCCCTCGGTCGAATTCTATGATGCAATGTACCTTCCCATTAATAGGAGCATCTTTTCCTCTAATTTTTAAAGAAAAAATTGTTCTTTACTAAATAAGGGATTTTTTGCTCCAAAGCCAACTCATTTTTTGGGTGTGAGGACCAAACCAACCGATTTAGGCTGCAATGGACGTGGAGGATGAGGGTTTGATTTGGCTAGCGGCACGGCACAGCTCTCCGAGGAGCGAGGGTCGGTGGCGCGGCAGCATCCCTCCTGAGTTGTGGTGGGGCGGGAGCGAGTGGGTGCGAGGCAGGGGCCGGCGTGCTGGGTCGATGCCCGGCCAGACCCCTTGCCGTCATCCGCAAGCTCTCCTACAGACCTCGCAGTGATCCCGACCGCGGCTCGGAGCAACCCATTACACAGGGTAGGCGAGGCGACCCGGCGACCCGCGGGGGTGTGGGGCATGGCGGCTGCAGCACTCCAACGCGAGCCCAGAGCGTGAACACGTGCGTCTTGTGGCATGAGGCTAGCAAGGCACGCCCCGAAGTCGTTTCAGCTTCAGCTTAGCACGTAAATGAAAAAACGTTTCAGATCCCTGAACCACTCTAAACTAACCATACTTAATACCCCAGCTTTTCAGTTTTCTAGGGATTCTAGAAAAATGTCATGCTGATTTTGTATGGCATTGAGCTGAAATTTATTGTTTCCGGAAATACTGAGTGCCCTACAGTCTGCGTAGAATTAATTGTTAGTAGTCCTACTGCACTTTAGACAATTTTGCTAGAGAGTTCATTGACGCATAAAAATACTATGATTTTTGTTGTTTTTTTACAATTTTTGGCTGAGCGATTAGCGAAGCCTATAACTCCGTCTAGTCGGAAAAAATCTTTTTCTGTCTGTCTGTCCGTCTGTGTGTCCGCACGATAAGCCGAGAACGAATTGTAGTAGCGACTTCAGAGTCATTTTGTACAATAAAAAAACAGATCGAGTTCAAAGATGAGCATTCTAGCTCAAAAATTGGATATTTCAAAAATCAAAAACAACAAGCCCTAAAAAGACGTTGTTTGAAAATATATTTTTATGGTTTCCGAAGGGGTAACTCATCAAAGTAGAGTCCTATGGTAAAAACTTCGTCCGTTTCACTGTACCCAGTCCCAAAAAGCCATGGGTGGTCCCATGGCGCATGGGACATCATGGGATTGCATGGTGATGTGGTCCCATGGTGTGCAAATCCACCTCTGAGTTTTTGCCACTTTCCCCACGATAATTTGGAAAAATATTCTCCATGGCGTATTAGGTACATGGGAAAATTTAAACCATGCTGTCGACCTGACTGGCGCATGGTGTGTCATGGTGTTTCA
>NW_026267223.1:259980-271586 GCF_000697945.3 Frankliniella occidentalis
ATACTAGAAATCCATATGGAATTTAAAGCTGGGTACACGCGACAAAAAGCTTGATGATTACCATTCCTCTTTCACTTACGGTGTAATTAATTAACCCTCCTCCCTTTTGTTCTTTACTCTTCCATCTTCAACATCTTCTCCCAATTCCTTCACCCCTCCTTCACCTCTTAATCTTTTCTTCTTCTTGTTCCCTTTTCTCTCTCTCTTTCTTTATCTCCTCTGACCTCAAGAGACCGCGGGAACGCCGCAGTGAGTCTTGAGTGAAAGCTTTCCTACCTAGGTGGTAAAACACCGCGATGAAAAATATATTAGGATGTCTTATAAAATTTGCTGACGTGGGTATTACTGTTACTGTAACTGTCAGAAATTGCCTCTAAAAACAATGGAAAATGTCTGAAATTTCTTCTTTTCAATTGTTTTTGCACACGATCGGATAAAAACAGTCGAAGGCTTCTGATGTTTTGTCATTTTCCTCCCGTTTCCAACATAAAAATTCCGCATTGTTCAGTGCGTTGGGAGTCGCCCTTTGTTCTCTCGCTGTCTGTGTGCATCTCTTTTGCTGTCGCTTTCTCTACTTTGCTGCCGCCATTCCCTCCCCCTCACATCTCCATTTTTCCCGTCATAGTGCCGCATTACCTCCCGTCAAAATAAGGCGCTGTTAATTAAAGTCTCCAGAGCCTGTCCTTCCCGTGTGATGCTAACAGCAGAGTTAAGTCAGCGCGGAGCGCTCAGACCCTTTTAGATGGCACCTCGAGTGCGAAGGACCCAACCGAACGAGGGAGGGCAGAGTCGTGCCGAGAGAGATAAAACTGCTGGTGCACTGGTACAAGTTAAAAACGTTCTGTAATAGAATGCACGAAAAATAATACATTCCATATTTATAGTTCATTATTTAAATATCGCTGCACTTATTTGGCATTTTTTTGTGTGTCACTTAAGTCCTTCACACTCTGAATGTCCGCAGCCCCATCTCTTTTCGATTCCTTGTTCCTGTCCACTCTAAATGAAAAGGGACGTTTTTGACCCTAATAAGGGAACGTTTTCGTCCACATCCAGATTGAATGCAATTTTTTCCCTAAAACTGGACAAATTGTGTGAAGATTTACACAGTTTGTCCACCTTTAGAAACAAAGTTGCGTGCAAAGTTTAATGCATTCAATCTGGATGTGCACAAATACGGTTTTTTATTGGGAACATAATTGGTAGTATTGTCCCGTTACATTTCGAGTGTCTCTCCTCTCTTTCTGTCGTCTTTGTCCTTCATCAATGCTAAACATCCCCCAGCTGGTGTCTCCTGCGCGCAACGAGAAGCCCTGTAAGCCGAC
Source organism: Frankliniella occidentalis (assembly GCF_000697945.3). Classification (NCBI taxonomy): domain Eukaryota; kingdom Metazoa; phylum Arthropoda; class Insecta; order Thysanoptera; family Thripidae; genus Frankliniella; species Frankliniella occidentalis. The sequence continues at coordinate 261,306 of NW_026267223.1, forward strand.
CCAGACAACCCCAGACGCATCGCCCGGCGGACAGACGAACAAAACAATTACTTAGAAGAGTCAGCCGTTGGGGCTGGTGGCGTGGTCGAGATAATGCCGAGGGAAGGGCCGCGCACCACGCCGAACAGCTCTGATTGTGGGGCGTGGCGAACCGTGAAATTCTCTTCTACCGCAAAAAGACAAACTTATTAAGGGTATCATTGACCTAACTCTTCTCTGTCTCTCCTACCCTTTCCCCCGTCGCCTCCCCTTCCACCTCGAATCCCATCTTTTCCCCTTTAGCCAACCGCTTCTTGGACTTGGTTCCTTGTGAAAACAGGAAACATCGACTTACAGAAAATGGATTGAACTAGTTGAAATTTTAAGTGGCTTCATTGACTGGGTTGGCCTTAACATGAATCGTTGAAATGAAATCAGGTACAGATAACTGATTTCTCTTGTTGGGTTCTTGAGGGACGTTCTAAAGCTAAAGAAAATACTAATCTGCATTCTGTAAATTGCATATTTGCTTGCTTCTAAAATATATATTTTTTATTTTTTTTAATGCAAATTAGTCCCTTGCAAGTTGCTAAACCAAATCCGGCAAAAAAGAGTCTTCTTGGGGACGAACATAGTCCCTTTACATGTGTGGGCAACGGCAATCTTCACCTCAAAGTAGGCCTAGTGCGGTACTCACACGACGATGTGGTAGAAAATGGAGGGCAGCCCGCGCGGTCGCTCGAGGAAGTTGTAGACGCGGCTCTGTAGGCGGCGGTACCGGGCGTCCCGCCGGGTGCTCGCGCGGTAGTTGAGCGGCTTACCCAGGAGGGACATCCGGGGCTGCTGCAGCCGGCCGCGCCCGCGCCGCGTCAGGCTGTGAACAATGACAGAAAATCGACTTTGCAGTTATTTGTTTAATTGAAATTAAAAGCCTCCTAACCAAGTGCCACCAGTATTGATTCAATATTTCACACATGCCTGAACATCTTCACTGGTAAAACAAGTGTTTAATGTTAAACGCCAAGTGTGCATTTTCTCAACACAGTGTGGTGTTTAACTAGGGTACACGTCAGTTGGTGTTTTAACTTTAAACACTTCCGAAAAGTATAGCAGCTGCACGCCATATGGTTTCTATCCATTTGTGAATATCAGTGTACAGAATCGTAACGTTTACAAAACGTTTAAAATGTGCACACCACGCAAGAGTACAACTTGAGCCAAACACCATGTTATGTTTAAAATCACAACTTAAACACGTTGGTGTTTAAATTATGCACACTTGTCTTATCAGTGTTGTAATACGCAAAACGTTTGCGCGATAGTCTTTGAAAAATCTTGGTGGGTTGGTGCGCAGGCCAGAATTTGTTCGTGTCGAGGTATTTAGTTACTGTCTCATTTGTTTTGCACTTGAACTCATACTACACTACAAATATTTTGTGATTTTCCAATACGATACGAAGCAACTGTGAAATCACAACACTTCTTTGTAGTCAAAAATGGTGCATTTTCCTATCTTACTAGGAAATAGTTTGTGAACCAATCGTAACTTCTGAAGTTATCAATTTTTGACAACGAAGAAGAGTTGTGATTTCACAAAGAGTTCTGGCAACTTTTTTCACTGCGAATTCTTCGTGAAGTTGTGATTTTTTTAAACAGTGTATACACTGTATCTTTACACTGAATATGCAGGAGTCACACGCGTAGTTCTTTTGGTAGAGTGACCCAGGAGTGCCCCGCTATGATACCCAAAAACGTTTTAAGTGTCTAGCTTTTCTTCTTCGAGTGGAACAGCCTCAGTTCGTTTACAATTTTCATCAACCCACTGGGTAGCGCTTTTAAGCTGGGGGACGGGCTAAATACAATTCTTTATGCGACATCTCTTTTAATATGCGAAAAAATGAATTAGTGTGCTTGAGGGACTGTTAAAACGCAGCAGGTCAAAGTTTCTTCTTTACCTTGTCGACCCCTTGTTTACACAGGGGTCCAGCTAATTAAGGAGCGAGCAGGGGGCACGCGTCTCTGGCGCGGAGTCACAGTGAAAACGGGGGCGGGGGCCGGCCAAGGTGACACTCTATATACTCTGCTTGTGACGCCCCGGGGCGTGGGCGGTGCGGGGGCAGAACCGCGGCTGACCTTGACACTGCGTGTAAGATTCTGTCCTGGTGTGCCCGCGGTGCGCTCCTCCGCCCCGAGTGGCTAGCTACGCAGGGCCGCCTCGGAGAGGGAACGCATTCCGGTCGAATGTATGGGGCCGACGTCTGTCTGGGCTGGCGGGGCCGGGCAGGGCGCACTCTGGCTTGGGGTGGTGACACGTTTCGGCAGTTTAGGCCACACGTTTGCACCGTCCTTGGCGGGCTGAGCTGCGTGGCCAGTTTGCTGACAGGAAATCAATGTGGTTTTGGCGTGGCGTGGCGCCGTGCTGGCCCGGCCTCCTGAGGTACGTGTCGGACTGCAAATCAAATAACAGTCGTAACACGCCTGTGTTTATGGTGAAGGCAAAAAAAGGGGTGGGGTGCTTTGATTTGTTGCAGAAATCACAAATTGTAATCGCACTCCTAGAAGCCTACACAAAGTCACTAATTTACAAGTTGCGAAGGAATTGAGTTTGCAATTACAAGACCTTGCAAGGATCCTTCTCAAATTGCCAAGGGTTTGGCTTTGAAGTAACTGTTTTACAATTTACAAAGGCAATTGTTTTTAAATTACGAAGCATTCATTATCTTCACATTAATTCTACACGGCGAAACCACGCAAGCTTTATTGTAGAGGCTAGTTTTCTTATATAGATTAATTTGGCGGTAGGAATTTCCGAAATTTATTTAAAAGTTATTATTATATTTCTGACGTACCTTGATGATTTTATAATACATGCGCCTAAGACAATCAATCTCCCTCTTCACTTCAGTGCATATCTTCCTTAGTGCCTGCGCTTATCATGGCTAAAAAGGTTTTGCCGCAGCATCACGGAGGTGATTTCTTCTCACCTCGTGTCGTAACGAAGTGTTGGCGCCGCCGTGGCAGACGAGGCGTGGGTGAAATATCAGGATCAAACGGATGTTTAATGTATTTTGTGAATGGCTCGAGAGCCCGCCGCTCCTCGCTGGAATTATTCAACAGCAGTCGACGTTTATTAATCTCTCTAGAGCGGCGCCTTCTAGTTCTTTTTATTTTTCCTTTTGATATAGAGATTTATTGCTGAATAACTTGCTGTCGCAGACGTGTTGTAACCGCCTCATACACCCCGCGCAGTTCTTTGTTCCGATTGGTAATGCTTTCCCCGTTCTCTTCCGTCGGATCGAAACAGAGACTGACAATATGAACGATCGTTTGGTCGCTGATTAGGTTTTGCCCTGCTCCTGTTAACCTAGATTTTGTCTCTTCGCGAGACGACGGGTTTTGCTGATGGTCAAAAAGTTAAATCAGCAGATTGTCTGAGCACATTTTGAAGTATACGAAGTATACAAATTGGCTTTTTTAATCCTAGATTTTCAATCTGCTTTAATGCAAACTGACCAGTCTGTGTTGACGAAACGCACACTTTCTGATTGTGACAGTGGGCATCATAGCTCGGTATATTGATTTAACAGTGTGTATGCCTCCATGCTCACGTTTACGTTTTTACCCTGTTATTTTAATTTATGTGGTGTTACATTGGTTTACTTGCAAACACTGTCACTTTCGTTAAATCTTGACGTAACATTCTATTTAACGTGACTAAGCTAAAGTCACTCGGAAAATTATGTGACATTGGGGGGCGAGAATGTGAAAGTTTTCACAGATAAGGGGATGTGACGTTACATGAACTGAATAACGACAGCGTACCTGCTGAACATAACCCAAACATTAGCTTGGAGTACACACTGATGAATCAGTGCACTGATATAATAGTGTACCACTGTACAATCCTCACCGTCGAGTTCTCAGACTGTGCGGAAACTGATTCATCAGGATTGCTGAGCGGCGTCGCATTGCTGAGCTCCTTTCGGCTAGCCGAGCCCCGTACTGATTTCTTTCTTGTGACCTCTGGTGCGGTGCGGCCCCTGTGTACGCAATGCAGAGGGAGGAATAAGGTCACCTGGTCATGCAAGAGTCAAAGTGCGTGACGAGGGCGGGGGTTGGGCGGCGCACAGAGTTGTACGAGGACGTGGCGTGTTCACAGCTGACTGCACCAGATCAGGGGACGGGCGGAAAGGCAACTGAGTTCTCAGACTGGAGTTCGGTACCACCGATGCGGCGGTACAAACTACAACTCCGCATGGAATCTGTAGCAAATCATTCGCGTGTAAGGCCGAGCAAGATCAGAACACACACCGTCAGTATTCGTGCCTCGCTGGATGGATTTGGGTACCGGATGAGTGGGTCTAGCAAGGGCTCACATCCAGTCCAGTAACGTGCCCTAGGGATGGTGTACTCCCCCTGGAGTACACCATCCCTAGGGTCAATGTACTCCGCCACCCCTTGAGGTGGGGGAGTACAACTGTCCTAGGGATGGTGTACTCAGGGGGGTCCCTGGGCCCGGGAGTACTATGTCTCGTTGACACCGGCAAGTTCCAACTTTCCAACGTATCTTTCTAAATATTTGTCGGAAATTAGCAGGTACATTGGAGCTTCCTACTCTGTCAAAGTTGAACAACATTTTATTTTCTTCACAGCAAATATTTTCCCGGGAAGTTCCGGTCGGATCCGGGAAGTACGTTTCCTGGTTGCTGCAAATATTATAACATGCATAGATATGACGAAAAATAGCATCCGGGAAATTGCTCTCCGGATTCAACCGGGAAGTTCCTGGAAAATTACTAGCTGTGATTCTAATGCGTAAACTATATTTTTAAAAGAACAGCGAGGTCAGTAGAACAACAACGACCATCGCTTAACACGGTTGTCGCTCTATTAATAACGGAGGTAGTCAAATGACAACGCAATCATGGTTTGAATTAGAAACAAACGTTTTTTTTTCACCTACGACATTGTTCTTAGTCAACAAGACAGTCATTGCATTACACGTTTTGCAGAGTTGCTTGAGTTGCCTAAAGAAAGGTGTGCAAAGAACCAACATTGCATCCTGAAATTTGACACAAAGTTTCAATGAATGACATTATTTGAATCTTTTGACCGCTTCTTAAATTTTGCAGACTTACTTGACTTCGAGATGGGGTTATAACCCCAAAGCCGAGCTCGGCATCGTCAGAAGTTTACTTTTTGATGTGCTATTTAGCGTAGTTTTGGCGCATAAGGTAGCTAGAGTTTTCAGTGTGTTCGTTTTCCAGCCCACCGGTGCTCTGTCCTGCTCTGGCCCATGCCGCCGCTCCCCCTGTTTCCTCATACCTCACTATCCTCTCAACTCATCCGTTTGATGGTCCGTCGGTGGAGTGGATGGTAGCGACCCGGCGCGCCGAGTTAAGTGGGCGGGGAAAAACGCACTGGGGGGAGGGGGCCTCTCACCTGATTTCACCTCGTCATGGAGGATCCCTGGCATCGCTTGTCAAAAGAGGGAGTGGGGGGGGGGCGGAGGGAGATAGGGATAAGGAGACGGACTTGGAACAGGAAAAGCATTAATCTCTTGTTCGTGCGGTTCCACCTTCAACCCGCTCTCACATTGTATCATTTGTCTCGCTTTCTCCCTGTCTTCCCTTTTTGTTTTGCTTCTTGTTGTTGTCTGTCCGTTATTATTGTAGTGCTCTTGTCGTTCTTCTCCGGCCGTGCAGGTTTCTGTGATAAGCCCTAAAGCTACCTCTCTTCTCTCTCTCTCTCTCTCTCGCTTTCTCTGTTACTCTTTATCTCTATCTCTCCATCTCACACACGCACACACACTGGCTCGCACCGCACGCGTCACATGGGAGTGCCATTTACCGGGCTGGAGCCACACTGTAATCGCTCCCGCCGTTCGGGTGCCCCATCACCATCAACGTCCGCATCGTCACCGCTGCACCCCTCCGCGTGGCCTCTCCACCCCCCACCTCCCTGCCGTGACGTCACGCCGCTGCAGTGACGTCACAGGTGCTGCAGTTTCCTGGTGGAGGGGAGGGGCTTGACGGACGAACGCGGAGCGAAAGTGAGCGACGGCCGAGCAGAGTTGAAGGGGGTGGAGGGGGAGATTGTAGGGGTGACCTTTGCCCCGAGTAATGGCGATGGGTACTGCCCTCATTACCCCGCCCCCTCCCCCTCTTTTACCCCTACCTCTCGAAAAGTGGGGTGGAGGGGCAGTAAGTAGGGGAGAAGGAGGGAGGGGGGGCTCAGGTGGTGCGGTCTAGCCACGGCGGCAGGGCAAAGGCCAGGGACGTTCGCGGTCTACCCAAAATCCCCCCAGCACACCCCCTACCCCTGCCGTCGCCGCTCTGTTCCACCCCCTCCCTCTACCTGGCCACCTCCCCCGCACTGCTTCCGCTGCCTCCACCTCCACTTCCGGTCGGCCTTAAGCATTGACCCCACCTGCATATGCTTCTTGCCCGCCCCCCTCCCTCCTCGCCTGCCGCTCCCCTCACCGCTGGCTTTGCAAAGCCCCGCCAGACCCTCACACGCCACCGTCCTCTACATAAACGTTCATCAGGACACATTTCCACCTGCAGTGTTCTGCTTAGGGCGCGGAATATGTTTGTGTACACGCGCAGGCCCATACGTCACGCAACCCCGCGTCAGACATATACTCCGACATTTATACGCAACTTCTCTTTTTCGTACCTGCAAAGACGCTTGACTGTCGAACCTTGCGTCGTGGGGAAATGGCTAGGCTTGTGGAACGGAAAGGCGGGAAGGGGGGTAGGGATTGGCGAAGGGGAGAGGGCACCTCAACGGGTAACGAAGCAAGCCCTCTGTGAAGTTTCTCCTCTGCCCTGGCCCGTCCCCTTCCTCTTTCCTCGTCTCTCTCTCCAACTAATGGGGTTGCCCCACCCCACCCTGCTCCACAACACCCCGCTCGCGGTGGTTGAAGAAGTAGGCGCTCGTCCTCAACACGTGGGACGCGTTTTTCGTTGCGCTGAAATGAGCTCCGGGCAAACTTCGGGCTGAAGGGACGAGCACCGCTAGCAAGTGCTGGTGGGATTGGGACCCACACCATTTACTGCAAGCTGTAACTCAGGTGAGTGTGGGTGTGTGTGGAGGGGATGGTAGGTGGCCCCTTCCCCACCCAACCCTATGGGCCGTCACCACAACTTTATTCTCATTAACTTTTAACCCGACCACTATAGCTCTATTTCCTTCCTATTCCTACACTTCAAGGACTATATTTCTGTGAAATTACGACGGTTGAGGATAGTGCTGTCATCAGGTGGGCGGACGCAAACGAGCAAAGTCCGCAAATTTGCACGGTTAAAAAAAAATTGTTGTAAATTTGAACACATTTGATGTTAAGTTTGATAGCAACAAATGTTGTTAAAAAACAAAACATGTTGTAATCCAACAACATTCACAACATTTTCTGAAACAAATTTTCATTTCAAAGCAGTGGATATTTACTTCCGCCTGCACCAAAAGTTTGCAATAAAACAAACATGTTCGTTCTGTAACGATACGTAAGAAACATTTCTTGCTATGAAACTTTACAACGGTTTTGTTGTAGTGTTACCACATGGTGAAACGTACGAATCATTGTTATGGACCACTGCGAGCAAAATAGAGGGAATTTTCACAAAGTGTGAGATGATTTTACAACTTTTTTTAACAGCCTGTTGGTCGTTGGACTTTGCGCCTACTTAAGAAGAAAGAAGAATTAGTAGTTAGAGGCAAGATAGTTATTTTGCAGAGAGGATAGCTGCCTGCTGGAGCCAACCGGGCCGTCTGCGACACACCTAATAAATGATGAGAACAAACCGGTTTGCTCCAGGCTCCAGCAGCTACATCTTCGCTCTGTTAACTAAAGCTCATGTCTGTGGCAACCAGCTATCATAGCTATTTCAGGTTGTTTAATCCCATACTAACTCTGTTAGATATGACGACTATCTATTTTTTCATGTGGCGCGCTTGTCCTCTACAGGGCAGTGCACAATTAATATGGTGCTGAGCAAAACTATTCTGCACCTGGATCACAACCCAACCAGTCTGCCTTACAACAAAAGCTGCCCTAACACGCACCTTCACACAATAATTCTGCCGAGGCTGATCTTTTCCGTCGTCATGTTCTAAAAGAGAAATAGTTTGGACATGTCTACTACGACGAATATTTGTTGATCTTCATCAACTCGTCCTAACTGGTTTTGGAATAAACGTCGTCCAGTTCGGCTGCTAGATCCAAAATTCACGCAGTTTAGCTGCTCGTTCCAAGTTTCACGCAGTTCACCCGCTAGATCCAAGACTCGCGCAGCGAAGAACTGTGTGGATCTCGTATAGAGTGGCTGAATAACTGCGTGGATCACGGATCTAGCTGTCGAACTGCGTGTGCGTGGATTTCGGATCCAGCTGCTGAATAACTGGGTGCCTTATATTCCAAAAGTATCGATTTCAGTGTACGAGGAGTGTACAAAGTGAGAAACTAAGTATGCAACTATATTTCGCTCCTGCAAGTGACCTCGGTGTGACCCAAGCAGCTTTTGGTGTCAGCTGCAGTATCCCCCCCCCCCCCTTCCACAATGTAGGTAAATCAACAGGTGCGATGTGACCTGAAGGGAGTGAAAAGAGGAGGGGGGGGGGTGGCTGCACCACGCTAGCACTGCGTTGGGTCGTGTCAGACACGCGAGGCAAGTGGCGCACCGGGAGTTAAACGGGAGAAAAAGCGTCAGAAAGAAACAGAAAGTGAGGGAGGGGGTTTGTTGTACATCCCGGGGGTTGTCGACTGGGTATAGAGGATGAAGGGGAAAGAAGGGGGGGGGGTTAATTAATCGCGGTCGCGAGGACAACACGGCAGGTCTAAAGCGGCCCGCTGGGGGGAGAATTAATATCACCCCGCAGCTTTTTGTTTATAGAATAAAACACGGACTGCGTCATGGAGTCCCCGGGCTGGGCTACGATGATGTGGCTGTCGTGGAGGTAGTAAAGTACTAACGCTTGCTAGTTACTCAGCTGAATTGGGGCCCACTTGTAAGTGTATCACTCCTTTAAACATTAAACACTCCTTCGATGCCCAGTAAATGACCATTAAGGCACAGGCAGTGTTGCAAAATTAATTAATCATGGACCTCCTGTGCCCATTTCTATCGTTTAGTTTACAATATTTGTGACTAATGAGATACATTTTGATATTAGTTAGGGGCAAAGTAATCTCTTTTTATGTTATCAAGACTATACCATTAAAAGTATTGCTGAAGCAGCAAAAATTTTTAAATGACCTGCCATTCTTTAAAGCGTCTATGATAACAGCAAACATTTTTCTGTTTCGGCAAATGTTGACCTGGTAGCAAACCGCTCACTAAATTTCCCAACGCACACTTCTGATATAGCAAACACACGTACGTATACTTTAGAAATGAAGCACTGCTTTGCACGGTGCCAAAAATCCTTTCAAGCTGACAATGTTTTGTACAATGAAAACCATCGTCATAAATTTACAATAGTATATTTTATAATCAATATTTCCAAAGTAACTTGTAAAATGTATGACACCCCTAATTTGCTCGTCGAGTAATTCCAAGTCGATGTAGAGCTTGTAATTTTACAATTTTAAATTGTAATTACGACACGAATCAAGGCCAAATATCCCGTGAAACCTACAACTATTCTTAATACAGTAGTGCACTACAAACGCGTGAAAATACTGAGTAGGAATTACCGTGAGTGTTTGCAAATGTAACAATCTGTTTTACCAGAGTTCTCAAGGGCCGTTGTCTATGTTGCGCTGCGTCCTCCTCTTCGTTCTGTTGGCGCGAGGTCGCGGGTTAGGAGTGCGGTGGCGACGGGTAGCAACAAGGCTATCGTGTTATTCGCGGCCGCTGGGCAACCCTTCTGACAGCTTAACCAGCACTCCGCCCGCTACCGGGTTTGAACGTCACTATATCTCGTATGGTGGGCCGACGCGCACCACTGGAGGTGGCTGCGGGAGCGCGGGCCGGAGCGCGGCTTGGGCGGGGGCGGGAGTGGGAGCGGGAGCCGGAGCGGGGGCGGGGCGGGAGAGGACAAATGGAATTCTCCGCCACCCCCTTCCGAGTCTCTCATCCCTCTCAGCCTGCCCTATCTTTACAACACGCCTTGTGTGACGTTGCTCGTACGGTCGCGCCAGCCCCGGGCAACGACGGCAGGCGGGGGGAGGGAAGGGATACAAGACAGGGGGTGCAAATACCCTGAGGGTGTGAATCCGAGCATGCTGCCTTTTCTCTCCTCGTTCGAATGCGTATCGTACACATGCTTTATTCACTGCTTCCCCCCCTCCCCGTCCCC
>NW_026267223.1:271841-274433 GCF_000697945.3 Frankliniella occidentalis
CCTCCGCCCTCCCTCCCTCCACCTCCCTTTGGACTAGGCGACATGGCGAGACGATCAGACTCCGAGGCCCCAAGGCGACGGGTCACATGTCAATGGGAGTGGGCTTTGGTGGGGCCTGGCCTGCAGGACTTGGACGGTTCGCTGTGGAGGCGAAGCATCCAAGCAATATCGCTGACTATAAAATTTCTACCGTGATCAAAATGTTTGTGGTGGAATGCCGAGTCTCTTCCATCCCTGCCCAGTGGCTGGGCCCCGGGCCCGCTCCTGCTCCTTACGACTGGGCCGCAAGTCACGTTTAGGCAGGCCCGCGCGGAAGGCTGCTATGTGTTCCTCGGAATGCAAACCGATATACTACAAGGATTCCGTCAGCTTGGCCCCCAAAAGTAAAATATATTCCTATAGCAGTAGTCTATCAACGATAGTCCGCAACTACTCGCTAAGTTTTCTCAGAAAACAGAAGTGTGTAAACGCCATGTCATCGTATGTGAATGCATGCACTGACATGGTCTTGTTCGACTCCTTGGTGCACACCCTCATCCGGTGTTGGGCTAGAAATTTGAACACTTAAAAGTGATCAACAGTGAATCTGAACATTTTGAAGTGTTGAAAGCTTCATGGCCAACTCGGTAGTTAAACACCACTGAGTGTTCAGCTTCACAGTTAACCACTCTTTAGTATTCAATTATATTAGAATACTTAAAACTGTGCAACGTAGTGTTGAACACTTGCATGTGCACGCCACTTGCAAACTTTCTGTAACACTGTAAACGAACTTAGTTTACCAGTATTTTCTGCCGCGTTCTGGTTTCGGGAGTCTCGCTTTTGTGTTGTTTTCCGTTCCACGTGTGCAGCACTAGCAGGGCACAATGCGCGCTGTCCGGTCGCACCCGGCCTGGCCTCCCCGGTGGTGCGGCTTCTTCCCTAACCTGATGGATCAGCCCTCCGCACACTGCGCGGCGCACACAGAGTGACCCTTGATGGATGGGCAGCCCGCCCCGAGGCCGACAGCAACGGGCCCCCACAGCGCCAGCTCCTCTGCCTAATAAGCTTCGGGTTTCGATAGCGGCCGACTTGATTTTCTAAATTTCAGATGAAGTCGCTGCGCGGTGCTGTTACAGCGCGAGCGGGAGCAACTGGGTCAGCGCCGCCGGCCATTGTCAGTGACGACGACTCTCGGATCTGCTCGAATCGATGGAGGTGTTCGCCGCACTCCAGTTCGCCCCGCCTGGCCCGACGGTGGTCTCTAGACACGGCCTGCCTGCAGGTCGCGCCGTAGCATCTGCAGGCCCAGTGTTGTCGGCGGTCCCTACCAACCCTTGCCAGCGCTACGTGCTTCCAGTAGTGCTTTCGGTTCGGTATTGCGTCAGGCGTTCCAGGGGTAGGGTGCGGGGTGGGAGTGGAGGGGGCACCCACATAACACCGGCCGGTGACTGATTGCCGACTGATATTAGGACGGCTGGCTGGCCTTGACACCTTACCTGCCGCCCCCACTACCTCGTAGCTCGCCCTCTCTACTCTTATTCCCACTCCCCGCCAACGGCCCTTTCGCCAATTACTGCTCGCTTATGCACTGCAAATAAAACTGGGGCAAGTATTGCTTTCAGAGAGCGGCATAACAATTGCATGACCAGAAATCGAAGGCGCGCACCTCAGCTCTTGCTACCACTAGCATTAGGAGTACGACGAAAGTACTTAACACGTAAACAGAGGACGAAAGTCCAATCTACATTTTAGGTGTTGGGAATTTTCGTCATAATCTCCATACCGCTTCTCACTATAAGCATCAATTCATCCAATATAGAAACCGAACTCATTCGGCAATTTGATTTTAATTTTGGAAAAACCTCCTTGTAAAGGCACGTTGTCACATTTATGAATGGGGTGTTTTCACCGTCCCACAACCTCTCTTTTGCGGAGCATCTCCGTCACGACAGCCGATGCCTTAAAGAGGCGCCACTGCCCGAAAGATAGAGCCGTCGCCAGGTGGAGCAGCATTGGTGAGACAGGTGCCCCACCACTATGCACCCCACCCCCATCCCCAATCTCAGTAGTTATGAATATCTCAAATGTAAATAAGACTCTTCTATGTGGTCCAAAATTCATCCTGCGTGATCACGAGGGCCCTTAACCTTTCTTCCACTTCGGATCCGTTGGTGGACTCAAAGTTTAATATATGATCCCCTGCATCTTGGTATAATATTTTGTTAATGGTGAGACTGGCCTTTCCGTGTACCTGGCACGTCCACCGGTGCACTAAAGCTAAATCAACGAATGCAAATCACCCAGAAAAGCGAGTTCTTGATTCAAGCGCATTGTGCTTGTTCCAAGTCCCAAATGCCCTTAACTTGATCAAACCCCTTTGGTACTTAAAATAAGCATTGTGGGGCTTGCAACAAATGCATGGGCTTGGAAACAAGAATACCTGCGATGGGGTCGATGCCGCATTGATTTTGATATCTTAGAAATATACCAAGGCGAATTCAAGAATATGGGACTCAATCAAGTTGAGGTCCGGATGGACTTGACTCTTGCTACAAGGGGTCGCTGTCTAAAAAACGTATAAGGGTGGGCCCTAGCGTTTTTTTCACTTTA
>NW_026267223.1:274483-276722 GCF_000697945.3 Frankliniella occidentalis
GACCCATCGGACCCAGTCGTACAGAATGTCTGGGTTCGATTCCCAGTGTCTGCAGAACTCTCTATCGTTTTGAAGGAAAAGAGGGAAAGTCGAGCTCCAGGTACTTGTCGTGAGGGCCAAAAGCAAGTCCCAACGGATCTCAATTCAAGTCCCTGAATTCAAATGCAGCACTGGATTTGAAACAAGAACTCGCTTTTCTGGGTGATTTGCCGCGAATCGCAACATAGAACGGGAGAACCTCGACGTCAGCTAGGAGTTTCGACTAGTTCTACCTAGGAAAGGGGGGGGGGGGTCACTCACGGCAGGGACCGTTCGAACAGTCGCCGCTTTTAAAGGCGCGGTGGGTGTTGGGGTGGTCACGCTGTCAGCCCAAATGGGCCGTCATTCGATAGCAGGCCTCTGAGTCCTGCGCTCAGGTGGCCCGAGAGCGACGCCCGCGCACGCCGCTGACGTGCCGGCCGTGGGTTGCCGTGGTCCTTCTCACTAGTATTGCGACCACACCCAGCGACCGGGCGGGCACGAGGAAGGTAGGGAGGGTTCAAAATAGCTACGGAAGAAAAGAAAATGTAAAAGGAAAAGAATAAGAGCGGTCCGTAAAACCCTAAGCTTCATCTATGAGTTTTTCGTCACAGCAAGTAGCATGAATATACCAGAGGCACCAGAGGTTTATTTAGCTAGAACTGTGTATACAACTGTGTACTTTGAAAATGCACGAGTAGGACACACCTAAATGAGTAGGACACGCTTGCGTCGCGTCTGCTTTGTTTATTTCTGCAGTGACCCCATGGATGTCGAACTCTTCCGATGAATGACACCCATACCTTCGATCGCGCTTATTTTGACAGTGTCGTCTCGCCTTTTTTGTGTGTTCCACGCCGCGCGGGCCTTTGATGGAGCACAACGGCCAGGACAAAAGAACGCATTGAAGGGTTGAGGTGGGGAAAGGGGGAGGGAATACTACCGGATATTATGGCCACGGCCACGTACGTGCGGGCGCCAGTCGCCTCGGCAGTCGCACCCCCGGCCCGGGGGGAGGGACGGAGAGCGAGACACCTCGCTGCTGCTCCTGTTCGGAGCTGACGGGGGCCAGGCCGCATTCATTCGCTCCCTCTATGCTTCCACGCCGTGCACGCCCGTGTGTGTTCACACGGGCTTGAGCGTGAGCTCGCGCGCCCGCGTGTGTGTGTGTGTGTGTGTGTGCGTGCGTGCCAAAGGGAGGGGGGGGGGGCGCTCAACAGAGGCGCTGTAGGGGGTACATAGGTGGGCAGGTATAGCTCAGCTGAATTCGCCAATGTGCCGCAAAGTCATCTCCGCGCCGCGCCCTCTTCTTCTGGTGACTCACCTTCTCATTCCAAACACCTGCCCCGCAAAGAAAACTTTAAGACCCCTCAAATTGCTTGTCCATGAATTCCAAGTTGATAAACTGCTTGGAATTATAATTTTGCAATTTTAAATTGTAAGTTGACGACACGCTTCAGGGACACTTTTCCCGTAAAACCTACTACTATTGTTTACAGTACGCTTTATAGCTAATTGTTTTAAGCGGGCAGACCTATGAAAATTGCTCTACAAACAGAAGTGTTTAACTGTGTGCAACATTCGGGCACTTCATGTTTGACATGAACCTGGGTCCCCAGATCGCTTATTCAGACTTCGATTCCTTGTTTTTCAACCGCCCTTTAGATAACAATAACAATGTTTGCTAAACGTACGTAAGTATAACTTAAGTTGGGGATATACGCGGTGCCAGTATCCAGAACACAGTTTCCTACATGCACACACTGATTGGTCGGCCTTGTTGCTGCGCCCCGGAAGCTCAAGGCTGAGGAAGCACATACCGGGGGGAATGGACTTCCGGGGCCGGAAAGATCGCTCCAGGAGGTCCACGTCCGGGGCGCAGGGGGCCGGCGCGGCGGTCTGGGCTCTACTTAGCGACCTTGTCGCAGAGTGATATAAATCACATTCGCCGCGCGCCCTCCGCTCACGCAGACCACCCAAGAACGCTCTGATGGGTGGGCTAACTGCAAATAACTGCACAAACGAGTATTGGCACCAATTTCACATGTCAGTGGTCTCTGGGGCGGTGTTAGAGGGCATCAAGGGACAGAGGATGGATGACCTGGATACTCTCCTGTGGACCCTCCCCTCCCCCCCCCCTCTCTCTCTCTCTCTCTCGCGCGCGCGCGCGCCCTCTCTCTACCTCTTGCACCCGGCTACCCTTTTTCTGTACCGCTTCCGC
>NW_026267223.1:278455-279247 GCF_000697945.3 Frankliniella occidentalis
CTATTAATACATAAAAAAAAAGTTTTTAAAGTGTCTTTCGCGCTAGCATTTTTGTTTGGTACAGTCATAGCAACACGTGAATCTTCAAGATAGGTTACTGCAATAATTACGAGTCGTGAACTAACAAACTTTGTGCATTGCTCCCGAACAGAGGAAGGGTGCTGCAGCTATGCCAGCCCCTCTGCTTTGGGCACAGGGTTGGTGCCCGCACCACGCTCGCGTGCGCAGCCCGCAGGTCACGCGGCAGAGTCTTTGTTCCAGTTAATGACGCGGTGCTCAGCGCGGCGTGCTGGGCGGGGTGGCAAAGCCCGCGGGGCGGCAGATAATACTGTCCCACCAACTCCTCATTTGTAACGGCTAGAGGCCCTCGCCCCCTCCCCTCCGCCTGCTGCCTCGACAGAACTAGTTGTAGAGGTTCATTCGCGGCCATTATGATCGCGCCCAGCTGTGACTGCGGCGCTGCGGTGTTTAGGTGTCACTCAGTACTGAGTGGGCCTGAAGTGGCTCAAACTTGGCCAAAACCATAACAAAACAGAACAATACAAGACATGGCCGGTGCTGTGTATTCGGGAAGTACGAAGTTATTCACGACAGGGATAGGGAAGTGCGTGAGACTTGAATCTAGTGGGTGCACTGCGGATTTCAGACGGATGAGTGGCTGCGGGGGTTGAACAACGAGGAATTCCAACTATTAGCCGAATTGCGTGTTTCCTTCACTGTTAAAAAAATCGATTGTAATTTTACAAATTTTTGTGGCAACTTTTTACGCAATTCAATGTTTGTAAAATTACA
>NW_026267223.1:286422-288450 GCF_000697945.3 Frankliniella occidentalis
GCTGAAGGAGTGCCAGATATCTCTGAAGGTGTAGTGACAACAAAAATACGGGAGCGCGCCCCTACTGAACGAGTGCGAATGGCGCCGTACCTAACTGGGGAGAGGTAGTGGGGACCGGCGCGCGCTGGAATTAGACTAATTATGTGGGGCGTTTGCGTGACTCTTTGCTCTAAACCAAATGCGTAGCCAGCTACAGCATTGTGTTGCAGATCATACCACACAAAAATACATGTCAGTTTCTTGTGCAAATTTTAGTTAAATACTAATAATTCTCTTGGAAGAGACGCGCTGACCGCAACGACATCTGGTGGCAGTTCTTTGAAGTACAATTGCTGTTTCGTCGTATGAAAGTCCAAAGTCACAACGGGCTTATAGGTGTGGAGGTTCGTTGTTACTGTAGTAAACCTGATGGAGGACTTGTGCAGGTCCTGTTTCATTTGGTTTAACTTCGCAAAATTATAAACTGCAATCGGAAAATTACAATCAAATCTCACATTTCCGATAGAGTGATCACAATTTTACAATCGCAAATTGTAAAATTACAAATGTTTCCTAATTTTTAGAAGACAGATTTGAATTTTCAGAAAACCGTTATGAATTTTAATTACTAATTGCAAAATTGACAATGTTATGAAATTTCCCAACCACGTTTGCAATTTTACAGCTGATTTTGATGTGAAATTTCACAACTTTTTTAACAGTGTTTTTATTCCATGGTGTCGCACTGCTGGCGGCTGTGTGGTTACTGTTGGTCAACTGGCGCGCAGTCGAATGTGACATTGCTATATCCTATTGACTAGTTTGTGGAGACGAGACACGAGATGCCATCCGCGCCATGAGTACTGCAGCCACGAACGTATGCCGTCATTTCGACGTTCTTTTGATTGTGTGCTGTTTGTTTAAGGCGTTTAGTGAAAGAGTGGGCGTGCGTTGTGAAGTGCGCTCTTTTGCGTTGGATTGCCACACCGTCGGATGAAACGCGGCATGTGACCTCAGCGAGGAACCCCAGTGAGTTTGATATCTCAGGTGGTTTAGATAGGAAAGAAGAAAACTCGTTCCATCCCATAATCCCTTCGTAACGTAGAGCCCCCCAAGGACCAAACGGATGAATCAAGCCTCGACTCTTGCGGCTGCGACTCCCTCGGGACTGTGTGCAAGAGCTGGAGAGGGAATCGGCAAAGAGAAGGCGAGACACAGAGACCGAGTAAAAGAGAGAGAAATGGGCCACTGAAGGAGAGTGCGCCAACACGTCAAAAACGTGATAGTACGTGAAACTGCTAAAGACATGGCGTTAGCTGCGTCATTCAACATTTAGTGAAATTTGCGGAGACATGAGCTGTAAGTGCAGATGAGCTACGATTTGCCCTCTTCTAAAAGGCGAAGAGATGCGATTTACGCTTCAACACGACTTCTGTTGAACTAAGAGGGCATTAGCCACAGCCACGCCTCCTCCTCCCGCCCATCCCTCCCTTCCTCTTCCGGATCAAGCCGACCGCCGTCCGCCCAGCCTAACCTGTTCCATATTAATTGCTGCCCTGTCCACAGATTTGCGTTTAAATGAAATAATCTTTGCGGTAGAGAACTGCCGCTTCCGCTTGTTTGCCCCGGAAGAAAAATCGTGTATTAATTGATAGAAGGATTTTGAGGTTATCGTGCTTAGCTTAGTTCTATGAAGTGAACAGGCCCCGTCTGAGACCGCGCCTGCTATGGTGTTTGGTGCCAGCTGAGGATCGATTTATAAGTGACTAGATGCATGCATTTCTGCGCCAATTTTGGTTTGGGGCTGTCCACAATCATCGGGGATAAAGGGGGTTCGAGGGGTTGGTAGAGGGTCGAGACAAATCCTGTTTTTTCCACGTGGGCGAGTGGGTAGTTTTTACTTTGCTACGGACACAGTTCGCGCAACGCAGTACTGGGTTGTTCAAATGATTGCCAATCAAAGCCTTCACTCTAAATGGGAAAGGAAGATTTCGTACCAGCAACACTGTTAAAAAAACTGTTGCCAATTTCAGTGAGCATACAGTCCTA
>NW_026267223.1:288785-291268 GCF_000697945.3 Frankliniella occidentalis
ATTGTAACAGGTCAGCCTGTACATTTGAATACAGTCTGACCGTATTCTACAATACAGTGCAGACTGTTACAGGCGGTAACAGGTCGGACTGTAAAATTAAAAACAGTCCGACTGTAAAATTAAATACAGTCAGGCCAATATAAAAATTTATTGGCCGTCCTGTACTAATTACTGTAGGTTTTTTTAACAGTGAAGGATACGGTCTTAAGCACATCGCAACCGAGAATTGGTCTCTAAACCACACACACACACAAAAAAAAATATTTGCCCTCAGGCTGGATACAAATTGTAACTTTCCCGATACGAATTTTGCACCTATTTTTAATTAATGTGCTGATTAATGTGCTGAAGAACGCCCCCTCGCTAGAATGTCCAAACACTCTTAGAGCATATTTCGTCGTCCGAGGCAGAATAAGGAAAGTATCACACGGCCTGCTCATATGGAAGTCTAGATACTTGCTTATCACTACCCGCCCAAGGCGCTGTTGCTTCTGTAGAATATGGCGAACACGCAGGCCTCTCGCGTGCGGCCCCTGCGCCCATCCGTCACCCCCGCTCACTGCGCCCGTCATTACGGGCACCGTCACGGCCCTCGCAGCCCTCTTCTGTCAAACGTTCGTACTCGTTTAGCTTCTTAGCCCAGCATGGAAAATAGGTGTACTTCAGGAGATTTAGTTTTCAAGTTTGATGAGCTAAGTGACACCGTCTTCTGTCAATTCAAATGTGTTCATTGCCTATTCTTAATAAAGTTTATATGGCCATATACGACCCTTTCCCCCTTTTTGCGAGAAGCAAATACATAACTAAAGTATTTCTGCGTGTGGAAGGTGCGCAGCTACGCTGGAGATTGGCTCGTGCCCCCCACCTCACTCACGGACGCAATTTCATCGTACGCTCAAAGCAAATGGCATACATTCCCGCCATTTTCCCTGCAGTACATTTCTCGGCACAAAGTGATTGCTGCCTGGGGCCACACACATTTTCTCTTTTTTCCGTCGCACTTCGTTCTTTCACCGATTGAGTCTACAGGACCCAATTCCTCGACGCTGAAAGAGCATATTTGCAACACCTTCAACTCTCTCTCTCTCCCTCATTTATTACTCTCCAGTGCGCTTTGTGAACCTACCCCCCCTGCCCCTCACCCTTTTGCAACCACTTCCTGACTGCTACCCTGAACCGTTACGACCTCTGCAGGTTTTTTCTCCCACATTGTCATCATTAAGCTGCGTTGAGAGAGGGAGAGAGACGGCGCTGCCGTGTTGTCGCCGCATAATCCCGTTTGATGCGTCGTTGCGGTGCGCTGCACCCCTCCACTCGTAATTTGTCTTGACGCCAGCGCCACTACGGCATCGCAGTGGGCTGTGCAACCAAATAGAAACCGTAACAAAATTCAATCTTAAACACTACCCGTCGCACGTCAAACTGCACTTTAAACTAGAAATACTAGAAATATGAATAGAGCTTGACAGTATCAAATCGGCACAAAACTGTAGGAGTTACTAATAATTAAATTTCTTAGTAAAACTGCACTCTCTTGGTGGTGACCACTTTGCTCAGCCCTCCCCCCTTTCCTGCTCGCTTGGATTGGCGCTCGGTCTGCGCCTCCGCTAAGAGCTCTGTGGCCTGTTAGAGGGGACTCTCCCTCTTTGTTAGCCCTGTGGGCTAATTCTTTTTATCCTTTTGTAATTATTCCTGCTGTCTTAAAAACTGTATAAGCTACCGGCAATTTTTTGAAATGGTAATACGAAAAAATTCCCCTTTTACACTACTGACAATTTCTGCACTGATATAAGTGTGCAACTTCTCAACTCTTTTAAGTGTGCAACCGCTAGTTAAACACTTGCAAGTGTCCAATTAGCCAAGTAGTAAACTTGCAAGTGTCCAACTCGGTATTTCGACACCTACCACTCAGTTTGCCGAGGCGCCTCGACAACCGCTGCCTGCCGAGCCGCGGCGACGACCGCTCAATGTATGCAGGGAAGCCTATTATAATGAGCGGTTGTCGAAGCTCCTCGGCAGACCGAACGGTTTTCACTCTGAGGTATCGATTTGTGCACTTGAAAGTGTTCGTGTTCTACCGGGTCGTACTCGGTCGGCAGAGAGCTCTCTGGTCTGTATCAGTCATTGCTGTGAGCCGAGTGCCGGCGCACCTGTTAATGGCCCCTGCACCGCAGTGATGATTAGAGCCAGAGGCTCATTGACATTTTTGGCGACATTCAATGACATTTCGGAAGCGATAGGCGAGGTTAGGGTCGTGAGGATCGCAAAGGTGGGTGGAGGGCACACGGTTGGGAAAGGGAGGGGAGGGGGGCAGCAGGTATAGGGGAAACAGATTGAGAAGTCCGCAGGCCGTCGGCATGCAGGACAAGTCCCTCCGGGGGTCATCTCCCCAGCTCGCCAGCCGCGCACAATTAGCCTCCCCGCCTCTGTTTTTTGTCGCGCCTGACCCCTTTCTTCTTACACTACTATCTTACAACCCCACC
>NW_026267223.1:291318-294601 GCF_000697945.3 Frankliniella occidentalis
CCCTCCCCACCTCCGCTCTCCCTCCCGGCACCACTCGGGGTAGAAGTCGCAAGTCGCGCTAATTTAGTTCAATAATAAACGAGGGATACAGAGAAAGAACGTGCGCATAACAGCAGGATATCGACTCTGTTCCAGAAATTTCTCCCCGACTGACCCTGGTCCTCTGAAACATCTTGTTGTCTACAAATCTTGCTTTTCTTTTTAATTTTAAAATAACATTAATCATTTCTAACTGCTCCTTTGGAACGTTCTTCTCTTGCTCGCGAGGGGTCGAAAAATGGCCCAAAAAAGCTCATGCGTGGATTGAGGGGGGGGGGGCGATAGCCCCCATGCTGTCTGTGCTGTGTGTAGGCAACCGACAGTGCATCTCCCCTCTGTCAGCCAGACATTAATTCACTCCTGAAAAAGCTTGGCGTATTTTTTGAACGGCCCGCAAGAGTCCCACCTCAGAAAACGACACCAGAACACGCCCCCCCCTTTTCTCTCCCTCTCTTTCTCTCCCTCTTCTCCCCCCTCTCAATAAGAACGTAATTTAAGGGCGGTGTAGGGTCAGATTTACATTTCGAAGCATTTCTCTGCTCCGCTCCAGGTCGTTTCTCCTGTCAAAGTAAAGCGCTTGCTCCCCAATCCCCAGCCCAATGTCTCGCCTTTGATGATAGGCGCCCTTCCCCACTCCCTGCCTGCTCTACGTGTTGGCTGTTGGTTTTCTGTTAACGTTGGGCTCGCTTTGTCACGAATTGGGACACGGAAAAGAAAACAAAAAGTTCCCTTTTTGTGGTGTACACGTGCAGGTGGTAGGAGGGCGACCTGTTTGGAAAGTGTCGCCTTGTCCTGCTCTTCTGTCGAATTCGAGCGTAACTTTCTGGAAAATGTTGGTGTTTTTTTGAGACCCACTGTTTTGGTATTGTATTTTACAACCTCACCCATAAGACAAGTTACTTTCCCATTTGCTGTCAGGAATTTTTAGAGCCGTGTCGCTTGAATGATGTAATGGATTTTAAACTGATTCTGAGAAGCATTGTGCGTTTGATAATAGACAAAATCGCAGTAATTGATCTGACATCGAAAAACTAAAGAGATCCCCCCTCCCCACATACTGTAAATTGCTTATTGCTCACAAACAATATGTTCGCAATGCAAACCAAAACCTTCGTAGTCTACGAAGGATTCTGAAGCGTTGTATTACGAACTAATTGTTCGTTAGCCTACGAACAAATAATTCGTAATGTAATTCTAGAAAAATGCAAACTTGTAGCAACCATCCTATTGTATGCTTGGGATAACCACACAAAATGTCGTAGTACCAACACTTGTATGGTTATCGAATGTATGGTTAACGAAAATTGTTCGTAAAGTTGCAAAGCATTCAGTTCGTAAGCTTTCTACAGTGCATTCCTCCTTTTTTGGGAAGGAACGTTCGCTAGGCGTAAGACGCGTCACGGGGCAACAGAACTTCTTTCGATATGACGAACGTGTTACGCGTGACGTGGCCTGGCGTACATGTGCTGAATGGAACGCTAACAACGACACCTCCTACGCACAAGCAGCTATCTTCTTGAGCTGTGCAGACGAGCAGCTATCTTCCTGGGCTGCGCAGACAAGCAGCTATCTGCTTGAGGGTGGCGGAGAAACAGCTATCTGTTTTAAGAGGAGGTCAGGGTTGACCTATTCTCCATCCAATACCTTCTGTCAGTGACAAGTTAGGAACATCGGGAGTGAAATTCTATGTTTTGACAAACTAAAGGAAGGAGTTGACGTAACAGTAAAGTGAATGGTGAAGCGGAACACTGATAAACTAAGTGTTCAACTGCTCAACACTTGTAAGTGTGCAACTGCAAGTTGAATACTTGCAAGTGTCCAACTCCGTAGTTCTACACTTGCAAGTGTTAAACTCGGTAGGTGTGCACTTGCAAGTGTGCAACTCGTCAGTTAAACACTTGCTTAGATTGGACGCTTACTGTGTAGGAAGTGCTCAACCGAGGAGTTGCACACTTGCAAGTGCACACCTACCGAGTTGCACACTTGCAAATATTCAACTTTCAGTTGCACACTTGCAAGTATTTAACTTGCAGTTGCACACTTAGAAGTGTTGAGCAGTTGAACACTTAGTTTATCAGTGAAGAAGGGGATAAGTGACTTAAACCACAAACTGGGATTTTTATGGCACATAATAGTACATTATGGTCCGCTTCTACCTACCATAAGGTATGGGGATAACTACTATAGGATGGGAGATTTAGGGGTTTGTAAAAGGGATAAGTCGACTTGTACTCAAAGAAGATAGCTGCTTGTCTGCACTTGCTCAAGAAGATAGCTGATTGTAAGTAGGAAGGTGTCGACAAGCATTCAATTTGTAGTTGAACACATTTTTGTTGGCGACTGGTTGAACTGTTCTTTGTTTTATCAGAATGCTCAGTGCTCAGTCGCCCATGGCGCGTTTCCCTCGTATGACAGAAGATGTGCACCCGTCCCATTCCGCTAGTCCTACGCCTCCCCTTCTCCATACCCCTTTCACCGTGATCCTTCAAAATGCCAATATAATGCGGTTGCGTGCACAACTTCGCTAGAACTGTTCGATAAGCGCTACTCGATTAGTCGCCTCGAGATATCGATATGCAGTGATGCGCGGCTCAGTGGGTGAGAGTCTTTAAATAAATGCACGAGTCCGACCCTGAAACCCTGCAATTATTTTCGCTTTATGATCTTTCCGATTAACTGCTGTCCCCTCCTCGGTCGGTTGGTGTGTCTGTCCTTGTCCGCTTCTCTCTCTCTCTCTCTCTCTCTCTCTCTCTCTCTCTCTCTCTCTCTCCATCTTTCCATCACACTCAAACACACACAGCTTCAAATACTGATCGTACTGCCCCATAAAGCCGGATTTCCACAATGAGCTGCCAAGCAATAAAACGCGACACAGCGTTCTAAGCATTCTAAGGCAAAAAAAGGGGGGGGGGGAGGCTTCTCTGACAATGTGAGCCCGGGTGGCCCTCGTGAACGCCTATTGACACGAGCAGCAGCAAGACCAAGACCCAGTTTTAGAAAGAATTAAATTTGTATCCAGTTTGACTGTGTACAAAAGCGCAGCCGTTTAAGGATCAAAATTGTTCTTTTACATTTAGAGTGTCTAGTGGGGCCGAGGGAGGCAACGAACAGAAGCGGAGCAGCGTATCCGAAGGAAAGGTGAGTCCAACAACAGTTCTGTTCGGTGTCTCACTCCGTGGAGCTAAGATGTTTAATGTTCACTAATCATGCAAATAATGAATTAGGAAAACTAAAGTAAAAAAAA
>NW_026267223.1:296326-299349 GCF_000697945.3 Frankliniella occidentalis
CCCCTTTCCTCTCCGTCTTCCTCTCGTTCAGTCTTCGCTAACTTTAGCTCTCTGTCCCGCTGCGAGGCACTTCTATCTGTCCATTCCAGTAGTGCGTGGGCTCACTGCGGTGGCGTGGCTCAGGCTCCTGAAAAGGGGAGTAATTGACCCCCAAGGGGCGTCTGGTTTGTGTGTGTATGCGTGCGCCACACCCCCGGCTACCAGCTGCCCAGTTCTGTGAGGCGTTGAAGCAATTAATAAGGTGGCCCTCGCTCCACAAATTGGCTGCGTAGTGGTACTGATCTATTTCTGCGGCCCTTGCCGATTGCGCCCCTTGCCTGTCCGTTTCTCTCACTCACTCTGAATGTAGTGGCGATTATTAAGTGCCCACTGGGACAGTTCACCAGGAGTAACCGATATAACATTTCAAAAAATTCCAAAATTGTCTTACCTTATAGATAACTGGCCCATGTAGACTTCAAGATCGCAAGGCGGCATGTATGTTGTCAATTTTACAGGTAAGCGCTTCAACTGTCTAAATGTGCCCCATCCCAACTCGCACAGTTTCCCAAAGGTGCCCCGCATCCGGCCACATAGGGATAGGTGACACATTTTGAGAAAATCTTTCTACAGCCAAAGAGTATGAGAAAAAAATATGTGGACGATATGGAATGTGATGACACATATCAATGTGCGATTGTAGCCAGTACCGGGCATTCTTACACGCAAGGACGCCGAGCTAGAGCAAAAAGAAAAGATTCGTCCTAATGTACCTCACCTTCCCTTACTTGTGATGGTGCACTGTTAGAGGCTTACGAAACGAAGTAAATGCTTTGCAACGTTACGAACAATTTTCGTTCTTTGTATTGCAAAGAAATTGTTTGTAAGGCCAGACAAGTTCTTACGAACAATCGGTTTGCATGCAAATGCGCATTACGAGCTATTTGTTCGTAAGCAATTTACAGTACAGTGTAGGTCTCCTGAACGACCAATCTACTCCGCGGTGCCGTCAGTCACAGGCACAGCGCCTGGTAGGTAGCCTACACGCCCCCACTGGTGTGCCTGGATTGCCTACCTCCACGGCGCCCTCAGGCACAAGTACAGCGCCCTGGTAGGTGCACACCGTTTAAAAAATCTCTGGGTTTCGGGACATTGATCGCTTTTTTAACCGCCTTTGCTGCAAACTGCAAAAAATAATGAATACACTGATAAACTAAGTGTTCAACAGGGGTCCGTAACTTAACATAACGAACATGATCGGTTCGTTAAATAATATAACAAAGTCGCAAATAAAACTTTAAGTTAAGTTAGATACGTAACAAATAAGTAATCTGTTATTCCCTTAACGTTATATATGTAACCAATTCATTTAACGTTAAAAGCGGCTTCCCTTTATTTAGTGACTTATATCGCACAGGCATGAAATAGAACATAACACTTGAACACTTATCAAAGTAATATTTGATAAATCCATAACAGTTATTTTTTTAAACAAAAGTTATATGTTATTTACGTATCTGTTAAGTGCCATAGTAGGCGTTATCAGTTATCGGGTACAACACTAACGATTAACAAAACGTTATGAGGTCCTTATATGTTAAGTTACGGACCCCTGGTGTTCAACTGCTCAACACTTCTAAGTGTGCAACTGCAAGTTTAATACTTGCGAATCGACGGGTCCTATTAACGTCGTCCGATCTCCCCGCGACGCTCCAACGTCGTCCGATCTCCCCGCGACGCTCTAACGTCGACCGATCTCCCTGTGACGCTCTAACGTTGTCCGATGTCCTTTTGCCGCGCGCTCTGCAGCGCTGTCTTCTTTTAACAACCAGTGGGGTAATATCGGCAACAGAGAAAAAGTAAAAACTCCCAGCTGTTCCTAAAACATGGAGGAACACATAGGAAGTTTCACTTTTCCTCTACTGCCGATATTACCAAACTGGTAAGTAAAAGAAGACAGCGCTGCAGAGCGCGCGGCAAAAGGACATCGGACAACGTTAGAGCGTCACAGGGAGATCGGTCGACGTTAGAGCGTCGCGGGGAGATCGGACGACGTTGGAGCGTCGCGGGGAGATCGGACGACGTTAATAGGACCCGTCGGAATGTGCAACTCGTTAGGGGTGCACTTGCAAGTGTACAACTCCTCGGTTGAGCACTTTCTACACAGTAAGCGTCCAATCTAAGGAAGTGTTCAACCGAGGTGTTGCACACTTGCAAGTGCACACCTACCCGTTTAACACTTGCAGGTGTACGACTACGGAGTTGCACACTTGCAAGTATTCAACTTGCAGTTGCACACTTATAAGTGTTGAGCAGTTGAACACTTAGTTTGTCAGTGCAACGACAGTAAAATGACAGCAATCGATGCTGATTATTTTCCAGCAACGACCGTCAATAGGAAAACGGCACTGCTCTTCTTTCAATGTTTCAAATTTAGTTCGTAGAACAATGTACGCGGAGCTACCGTACAGTCGGAACAGGAAAACTGTCTAGTGGAGCCTAGTGGTACACTAACAGTGACTAACAGCAACATGTACAGTAACGCCATGCGTCGATCCGGATACGTCAGTGCACTCGGGTACGTCGAAATTGCAACTGTCTTCCAACAGTGAAGACCGTCTTGCTCGGTATTTTGCCACGGTGCCCACAGATTGATCTGAAACGCTCCAAAACCTGCAAAGCACATTTAATCACACTGACAGCAAATGAGCATTTACTTGTGGCTGTAGCCTCTGTTCTGTTGGCATGTTTGGCTAGACTGTTGTTACGGGACGAGGCCCTCTGAAGCGTGCGAACAGCCCCAGGAGGCCCGAGCCCGAGGTGGTTTAACCTCCTGCTAATAGTGATAAAGCTGCCAGGATGCAGCTGAAACCCCCTCTTTCCCTCTCCCCCACCCCTCTCAACCTCCTTCCTTTCCCGTGCTGACGCCCGCTCGTGTTTAATGTTTACTAACTGGCCCGGCACAGAGATGAGCTATTACTCAGCAGGTTAGCGATGCCAGGGTTATATGACCAACTGGACAGGAGTCAGGGGGGGGGGAGTTG
>NW_026267223.1:299399-300876 GCF_000697945.3 Frankliniella occidentalis
TCTGTTTTCGACACACTTTTAACTACTGCTAATAAAACCTGCAAAAAAACTTTTTGTGTGTATGTGCACTTTCCCGAAGCTCTCAAGTCGGGTTTGGCCCGTGACAGCTCGATACAGCAGCCGCGGGGCATATCAAGGAGAGTGTCCTGCCGTAGGAAGTTTGTTGGAGAGAGAGAGAAAGAGAGAGAGAGAGAGCAGGAGACCCCGTCATGTGCAGGTTTCCGTCGGCCCCTTACTTCACCTGGAGGGTTAGGGGAAGGGGCATTGGCTAGAGTGAGGGGCAAAAGTATTGGCAGCAGAGTGATGGCAGGTGTATCATCGTACCCGCCGCCGGGTCGGGCCTAAAGCTGTTGGTACTTAGCACCATTACCCGTTTTTAATGAAAACTAATACGCACGCTCGAGTAGGCTGGTGGAGATTAATATTTCCTTCTGTCCAGTGTGCTTACCCCATGATGGAAGGATCTGCAGATGAACTGTAGCCAAGACTATAGTAATTTCGTGAATCTTCTTAAAACCTAGTCCATCTACAGTTTTTCTCAGTCCCCGAATTTAATGCAGCTAAACTATAGTTAAACTATAGAAGCCTGCAGTTAAACTACATTCTTTCTATAGTTTAACTACCGGGTGGGTGATCCACGCCGTGTTTTTTTTTCTGCTTATACTGTACCACATTCATGCGTGCGGACGGGTGGCATACTCGCTTGGGGCCGTAAGGCGCCATGGCGAGCGACGATAGGCAAGCCCGCCCGCACTCATGAATCCGGTACAGCATAAGCAGGAAAAAACCACGGCGCGGATCACCCACTCTGTATAGTCTCTTACTATTTTATTAACTATAGATCTTTCCACCTGGAACAAAAGTAAAATAGTGTCCTTGGAACCTTACATGATCTGACGCTTACTCATTTTTGAAGAACAAACAAGTTGATACTTCGGGTTCTCTGGAAATCCTCGAGGCTTGACGCAGGCAAACATGTATTTTTCCAGGCTGCGCTCGCTCCCACGGACTCGTGCATCGTGGACGAGCTGGTGGTGGTCTGGGGAGACAACCGGAGACCATTAATAATTCAACTGCCAACTGCCTCCATGTGTGTGTGAGGTGCCGGACAAGAGCGGAGTGGCGTCCACCGAAAACATTGTTTCAGCGGGTGGTGGTTAATGTTATGCTTGGGAAAAGGAATCGACGATGTGAAAATACAAAGTTGGTTCGACAGCCTCCTCTCTTCTCTCGTTTCCCCAGAAGTATACTCTGCTAGCCTCTCGATCTGGTCTTTCTGCCTGTATGTTTGTCATCCGCGGTATCAGTGCCTTCTCCATCTCTCTTCTTCTTGCAAGGTGAGATCAGGTTGTAAAGGCCTGTTCTGGGGCGTTGCATCATCTCGGTGACCGCGTGTGTAAACAGTTACCCCCACCCCCTCCCCTCCTTTCCTCTTTGCCCCAACTACACACACATACACACACGTCTCACCCCCCCC
>NW_026267223.1:305131-306917 GCF_000697945.3 Frankliniella occidentalis
TGGTGTTCACACAGCCATAAGTATGCATAAATTTGTATGCATCATTGTGTACAAAATGTGCCTAATTAGGCACACACTGTACATAGTACTGCACAGAATTGTGCATAATGAAATGGCTGAATGGAATTCTGCAAGTATTCTGCACAACAAAGTGCATAAGGATTTAGTATGTAGTTAATATTAAAGTTTGTTACACACTTGGTTCACTGAGGTCTACAGTCATTTGGTCCAAACAATGGGCCGCGTCTAAGAGACGGACAGAGAAGAAGGCTATATCGTAGGAAAGGAGGCTGGGATCTAGAACACTGAGCAGAGCAACGGCAAAGATAGAGGAGGCTACATGATGAACACCGACGGTGCCGAAATAGACCGAGCCATTGGTAGGGTCGGCAGGGAGAAGAGGAGGGGAAAAGAAGGGGGCTCGTAAAGCCGTTGGGGAGGGGGGAGTAGTAGAGCGTTACCTTTTTACTCCTCTTGTGTTTTTGTAACAGAGAGCAGTATGCAGTACCACATTATTGGCCTTAAACAGTTATATATGGCCAAGGGCAAGTCACTTCTCTGTGTGTATATACAGCTCCAAATGTTCAAGAAGTTCAAATTCGTCGTAACGTTTAGGTTTTTTAGGATTTTGACGTGATAGGACAGTTGGAGGAACTAAAACTTAAATGCATCAGGACATTCGGTGACCCTAACAAATGTTGAGCAGTTGTGTCTTTGATTTGGGGGCAGTCAGTAGTGTGATAGAAGTGTTTCACACTAGGGACTGCAAGTCGCTGCCGGCTACTTGAAACATTTGATTTGACTGTTCGTCAACCTCAACGTTATAAATATCCTGTCGTTAAAGCGCTAATTCAACGCCAATCGCCATTCACGCTGGCTCTTCGCCACAACATACAGTTACACGACCAAAAATACTGTGTGATACGGCACCTGGCTACGTTATGGGTAAGCAACCACGCTCTTCGCGAACACGAAACACGGGTATTGCCGTGCCTGCCTCTCACCTCTTCATAAGTTAATGTTTTGTGGGCTAAACTGAGTATTCTCGTCTTTTCATTTGACTTTTATCTTTAATTTCCAGGGGACTGAAACTTAAGTTAATATTGATTTAAAAGTGTCGAAAACTGAACTGAGTTTCTATCTAGATAGTAAACACTGTCAAAGTCGATACAGAGTACTTCTTATTTCAAAATCTCAAAGAATAATTTCCCTGTAACCCTTACAAGTTTTTCTCACAGTCAATGTAATTACATTACATTAAATCCACCAGTGCTGTCTTGCATTCCGGCTGCGTTCAGGGCCGGGGTGGGCGGGCATAGGAAGTAATCGGAGCGCCGGGTAGCGGGAGGGGCAAGCAGCTCGCTCCTCAGATAAGCCCCGTGATGGATGCCGGCTGCGTAAAAATAACGCACGACGCGGGCTAAGGCCCTGACGGGCCCTGGGCGTCACGCGGCCGCCGGGCAGGAGGCAACCCCGGCCCGGCCGCAGACGCATCGATCTATAGGTACCACCCAGAAACTTAGTAATAGCGAGGTGACGTTGCGTTGCAATCAGATTCACGGTGATTTGGCGGGACTCATACAGTGCGGTGGTGCATGCCATATACCGATGATATTTGATATCCCACACCCACAAAGCCAAGTACTCCTTACATTGAATAGAAAATTTTCCTCGTAAGTAGCTAGTTAACCAGTTTCTAGTAATTCGCTTCGTATGGGTGTGACAATATCATATGAGTCCCTCCAAATCACTGAGAGACGCTTTCCTCATGATGCGCTGTAGGAAT
>NW_026267223.1:306967-309344 GCF_000697945.3 Frankliniella occidentalis
CCCCTTTCCTCTCCGTCTTCCTCTCGTTCAGTCTTCGCTAACTTTAGCTCTCTGTCCCGCTGCGAGGCACTTCTATCTGTCCATTCCAGTAGTGCGTGGGCTCACTGCGGTGGCGTGGCTCAGGCTCCTGAAAAGGGGAGTAATTGACCCCCAAGGGGCGTCTGGTTTGTGTGTGTATGCGTGCGCCACACCCCCGGCTACCAGCTGCCCAGTTCTGTGAGGCGTTGAAGCAATTAATAAGGTGGCCCTCGCTCCACAAATTGGCTGCGTAGTGGTACTGATCTATTTCTGCGGCCCTTGCCGATTGCGCCCCTTGCCTGTCCGTTTCTCTCACTCACTCTGAATGTAGTGGCGATTATTAAGTGCCCACTGGGACAGTTCACCAGGAGTAACCGATATAACATTTCAAAAAATTCCAAAATTGTCTTACCTTATAGATAACTGGCCCATGTAGACTTCAAGATCGCAAGGCGGCATGTATGTTGTCAATTTTACAGGTAAGCGCTTCAACTGTCTAAATGTGCCCCATCCCAACTCGCACAGTTTCCCAAAGGTGCCCCGCATCCGGCCACATAGGGATAGGTGACACATTTTGAGAAAATCTTTCTACAGCCAAAGAGTATGAGAAAAAAATATGTGGACGATATGGAATGTGATGACACATATCAATGTGCGATTGTAGCCAGTACCGGGCATTCTTACACGCAAGGACGCCGAGCTAGAGCAAAAAGAAAAGATTCGTCCTAATGTACCTCACCTTCCCTTACTTGTGATGGTGCACTGTTAGAGGCTTACGAAACGAAGTAAATGCTTTGCAACGTTACGAACAATTTTCGTTCTTTGTATTGCAAAGAAATTGTTTGTAAGGCCAGACAAGTTCTTACGAACAATCGGTTTGCATGCAAATGCGCATTACGAGCTATTTGTTCGTAAGCAATTTACAGTACAGTGTAGGTCTCCTGAACGACCAATCTACTCCGCGGTGCCGTCAGTCACAGGCACAGCGCCTGGTAGGTAGCCTACACGCCCCCACTGGTGTGCCTGGATTGCCTACCTCCACGGCGCCCTCAGGCACAAGTACAGCGCCCTGGTAGGTGCACACCGTTTAAAAAATCTCTGGGTTTCGGGACATTGATCGCTTTTTTAACCGCCTTTGCTGCAAACTGCAAAAAATAATGAATACACTGATAAACTAAGTGTTCAACAGGGGTCCGTAACTTAACATAACGAACATGATCGGTTCGTTAAATAATATAACAAAGTCGCAAATAAAACTTTAAGTTAAGTTAGATACGTAACAAATAAGTAATCTGTTATTCCCTTAACGTTATATATGTAACCAATTCATTTAACGTTAAAAGCGGCTTCTCTTTATTTAGTGACTTATATCGCACAGGCATGAAATAGAACATAACACTTGAACACTTATCAAAGTAATATTTGATAAATCCATTACAGTTATTTTTTTAACACTAGAAGGACCGAAGGGGTCAAAATGACCCCTTTTGTTTTTTAATTGCCAAAGTAACAACGAATATTTTTTTGAGCGATTCATCACTTTCCGACTTTTCATGTACTACCGAAAGACGCTTGGGCGCAAAATAGGAGGTCTCTGCGACAAGAACTTTCGAAGATATTACTACTTATACCTAGAAGGACCGAGGGGGTCATTTTGACCCCTTCTCGAGATTTTATAAGTGTAGACTGACGAGGACTTACTTTTCCATCATAAGGCTGACCGTATTTGTTATGTACGGTGGCTTACGACTTTTGGTTGGCCATGTGACAATTTTTAACTCCTTCATTCGGGGAAGGTAGGCAACTCGCACGTCACAAAATCCCGTTTCTAAATTCCAACACATCCAAGGCTTTAGTGGTAGTTTCGTCACCGGACTCGTGTTCTGATGGCAAAGGGGGCCGTCTAGCACAAAAAACGGATGGTTTTGCGAATGCCAAAACTGCCACGCACATTGTTGTCAGTGCCAAATTGGTAAAAAATAAAATGTTTTTGTGTGAATCACAATCCTGCTTTTAGAGTACTTATGTGTTCTAAAGATCACGTACTTACAAATGTTTACTAAGTCGGATATTAATTTTGAGGTTTAAAAATGTCTTAAATGGTGCGAACAGTTAACAGAAATAGCTGTAAAATTGCAAAAAAATGGTTTTATGCCGGGCGGGTTGCCTACCTAAACGCACATCAAACCAAACCAATGTCACGTCATGGCATCAGGTACCTTTAAACACACACAACCTTAATCATGTGCGATAAAACGGCAGCCTTGAAGCTATTAAAACGGCCAAAAATCGTAGAGGGGTCAAAATGACCCCTCCGGTCCTACTAGGTATACAAAAATCCCGGTCCTTCTAGTGTTAA
>NW_026267223.1:309394-317987 GCF_000697945.3 Frankliniella occidentalis
AAAAACTGCCATGACGCGCGGTGTCAAACATCCTTGTGATAGACGTGTTTCATTGCGAAGTCAACAATTTGAAGCAGGGTGAATTGGATAAATCGTGCACCGCTTTCTTCTTGCGCTGCGCCCTCTCCCGCGGTACCTCCGTGCTGCGTCAGCCGCTGCAGAGCTGAGGGTATAGCGAGGGGCGGGCACCGATAGCGACGAGGATGAGATAAGCACGTTAAAGGGAGGGTCATCCGCACCACTCTTCTGCAGGTCGTTGAGAAAGAAGACAAGATGCAAGCTTGTAGTAAGCTTAACAAATGTTTGAATGTTTTACTGACAGCAAACATTTGACCGCGAAGTTACCTGGTTATTCCCAGAAGAATTCCCGGTTTTCTCTGGCGCATGCGCAGAGAACAATTTTTTGTGTTTGACTGATTTCGGATTTTTGATGGTTTGTGAGCCTTTCTGGTAGAAATGAAGTTGGGCCGTCATCAGATTTGTTTTATAACTAGTTTGCTGTCAAAATTCCTTAGATACGCGTTTTTTCTTCAAAAGTCCCAACAAAACCTTAAATTATGAGGCAGGAAAAGCGCACTGGGAAGTGCTTTCCCGAATCAACCGGGGACTTCACAGAAAAATGTTTGCTGTTGATACGATCATTTTGTTCATAGTGCTAAATTTATTTCAGAAAATGAAAATCGTTAAATTGCATAAGCAGACTTCCATATTGCGAACCGAGAGAGGAGTTACAGCCGATGTGTCCATATTGAATGCCAGCGGCTGGTCTATATCAGGTGGTGCGGGCGGGGCCCCGGGCGGGGCAGCGGCACTGGGTCAGTTGGCCCCCGAGGAATGCCCCCGAGGCGAGGTGGGGCGTGACGGCGTATGGCCAAATGTATGGCACGCCCCCTTGCTATCGTCCATCGCCCACCCCAACTCCCTCTCCTTCCTCCCTGCCCCCCAAGCACCCTTGCCTCCCCGCCTCTCGTGACGCAGCTTTACAAAACGTTCCGCGTCCAATAATTTTCCCCCCACATTTTTCTCGTCCACCGTGAAATTAATGCGCGCCGAAGTACTCCTACTAGTTTCCTAATCTGGCGCGAGCAGCTGTTCGAGTCCTGGCTCCCGGCCGAGCCCGACCGCGCAAGCTGATTTTTTTTTGTCGCATGAACGGTGATGTCTGGCTTTCTTGTTCGTCTTACTCAAGACGGAAAAACGAAACCAAAAGTGAATCAAATATTTTTTTCTCGTTGAGAACAATTGCTGTAATTTCTACCCTTCCCTCCTGCGCCAAAGCTCGCCGGGTGTTTCCTGCGATAAGCCCTGCGGTGGTCACCGCGCGGTTATTTTATTTTATTAGTTCCGTCCACGCGACACGTTGCGCCGAGTGTGCTGCTGTAGCGGAGGGGCCGTGTGGTCTGGCGGCGGTGGACACGGGATGCAGGCCATCGACAGAGCAAACAGCTGCACGTTCATTTACTTTTACCAGGTCGGTCAACTGCGGCAACCTGAACACGCTCTTTGGGAAGACTTTTTCTCCTTTTTTTCTACGCCGTATCCTCTAAAAACATCTCGTATCTTTCTGTTTTCATTTTATTTCTTGCTTTGCCCATTGTTATCTCTGCATCTGCATTGAAAGAAAGTGTGTTCTTAATGTTAGTGGCTGAAGAACTTCACATTTATACTGAGCTGTTATTCGGGCAGGGTATTTCTTGGTTTTAGGTGTCGAGTCGCGGAAGTGGTGCGGAATTACTTCGGTCAAAGGTCGTGCTGCTTTCAGTGAGAGAGGGGGAATGGCGGAACGGCATTTTAAGAGGATTATCGGCTTCAATGAGCCGAGCCACACGGCCGTTAGGTATGCAGAGAGGGGAGAGCTTACCCGTTGACGCCTGAAAACGGAGCCGCAAGGGGAGGGGGGGGGGACTCTTCTTTTCCAAGTGGCAATTTGAGTCATGCTGTTTCCGGAAATTGATTCAACGGCACAGTAAATATTATCTTGTGAAATTGACTAATGTTTCATGGACTGTAAAAAAGTTTTACTGAATATCCAGTACTTTGAGACTGAAGTGTTTTTTTTTACAAACCAGTAGTCTACACTGAACTTAGGACTGAAATTTCAGTAGTGCCTCACCATACCACTTAGTCTGAAAACTCAGTCAGCCAGTAAGAAAATAGTTTTGGAAATGTCAAAAATGAACACATGGCGAGCGAACACTCTTGTCGGGGCAGAGGGCTATTCCCAAGTGGAAGACTCCATTCGGGGGTATAAGGACATGAGCCTGGCCAAGAACGTAAACAATTTTGAGGAATGGTATGATAACAAGATTCAGAG
The DNA here is from genome assembly GCF_000697945.3 of Frankliniella occidentalis. Taxonomy (NCBI): domain Eukaryota; kingdom Metazoa; phylum Arthropoda; class Insecta; order Thysanoptera; family Thripidae; genus Frankliniella; species Frankliniella occidentalis. Next base: position 311,709 of record NW_026267223.1, read on the forward strand.
TGCCAAATCTGAAAGACATCTACCGGACTTTCAGAATGTTTTTACAGTTTGCAACTTACTTTGGAAGATGAATTATTTTCATCTGTGGAGACAACCGCAATCTTAACGAGAACAAATGCTTTACCTGGCCTATTCAAAACGCCAGTCTGTATCTCACTGAAGGTTCAAGAAAGTATTCTTTTTTACACTTCAGTTTTTTCTGTTAGCCGCTATTTACTGCTAACAAGAGATCATTTTCTCCTTTTACAACCTCCAAATAGGTGTATGCTGTGGCTGTGACACATGTATTGTATCGAGAGCAGGGCAACTTGCGGCACGACAATAAAGCGGTCGACTCTGCGTGTGTGAAATAATTTGGCGCGGCCAGTACGCGGTAGTGCTGGTGTCGCGGGGCCCCGTGGCACGTGACACGTACCAATCGGCCCTCCCAGCCGAGCCCCGCTGAGTGAGTCTCACTCTTTGTTGAGCTATTTGTCCTATCTCTTTGACTACCCAGAAAAAAAAATGCCGATCAGAAATTACAGGTCACAAACTGCCAAGATATTTTGATTTTCATCTCAAACTGTCTACAAGACCTTCTTTGGTACGATTCGGTTTCGAAAGATGACCTTATCCACACCAAATCCTAATTCGGGTACACTAAAGACAGTAAAGACGTATCCTTTAGTTGAGAATTTTCAAACAATGCAAGAAAATATTTGCACCTTGAGCGTTCTGAAAATTCTAAATTTCTACCCGTTTAGGTTTACCGTAACGCAAGAAGACTTTTAAAAAGAGTAGACTTTGAATTGCATTTCCCTGTGGTCTGCAAACGAGCAAGCACATCCGTGCGCCAGTTTGAGACGCATATTCGGGAGACAATGCGCCTGCCAACAGTGAATGAAACCTGTCCCTCTCGCTCCCTCTCGCTCGCTCTCGCTCGCTCTCGCGTGGACAACCAGCCCCAACGCTAGCGCCCCAGGCCAGCCACCCGTTTGAAGACGCCTCAGCTTCAAGGCGACGGACTAGGAGAGTGTATGAAGAGAAGACAATGCGCCGCAAGCGGGCGAGCGGGGCTGGGCGTGGCGGGGCGTGGCGTGGCGAGCGTAGCGGAGCGTAGTGGGGCGGAGCGAGCGGAGTGGAGCACGGTGGGGTTGAGGTGGGGTAGCGGGGTGAGGACCAGCACGGCGGGCCGCTCGCAGCGATCTGCTATAAACATGTTCTACGAGACACGCCGCGCAAGTTCTTGGAATGTCGTCGTAAATCTGCACACGCTTCCAGAAACGTGCAATTAGGTACTTTTATGAAAGGAAGAAATGAAAGTCTGAACTCGTCCGTTCGAGGAGTTTACCTTGCAAAGTTGCAACATTTTCTACTCCAACCACGGCATAACTATCACCCAGGAAGTGCAAGAAGGTTGGACACGTTGAACCGCGCTAAATCGCGTTGCACCGTTGCAACGGTGGACATGGATACATGTCAGAACAGGTTTCTCTACGAAGCAGTGTGATATGTGTGCTGGGCTTGGCCGAATGCAGTGGTGGTCCAGAAAGAGAGGGTTCGTAAAATGGTCAGCACTTCGGCGCACAACGAAAATATTTTTTCTTTTAAAAAGACAAATATATGCCGTCTTGTCTGCCCTCTTTGATACCGGAAGACGTTCTCACTTACTGGCTGTTTTTGGACATCCCCAACCAAACGCAATAGTTTTCACATCTGAACGATTTATATGATGGAACTAAGATCAGGGCATCCTTAACGTCAATTCAGTTACAACTGTCCAATTGTATGGCCGCGATGAACAAATATTTTCCCCCTGCGCCGCCCGTTCGCAACGCTCTGACTGCTTGGCCTCCAGCTCGGCCCGCACGCCCCTCGAGGGACATCGTGGTGACGTCAGGACCATTGCAACCCCTCCCCAGTCATAGACCCCAGGGCGTGCGCTGCCCCCCACCCTCCCCCGCCATGGGCTGATATTCCATTGCCTCCTCTCCGCTCCCCCGCCCCCCCCCTTCTCCTTCCTCCAATCGTTCAGTGGTGCAGTCGATGATTGCATGGACCGTGGCCACCTTGCTGTACTTGACGTCCACGCACCAACTAGTCACCCACGGGGAAGGAGGTCGGTGGCAGGAACACCTTGGCTAATTTCTTGTTTGACTCCAGGGCTGCCGGCTGCTTGAGGTAGCACGGAGGCTGACGGGACACGCCGTGGCGCCTCATACCGGAGCAACGCAAACTACTTTGACACCTTCTTCGCCAAGTTTAGAAGGCAGTGCCTGCCTGGTGAGTTCGGGAGGCTCCTGACTGTGCAATCTAGCAGTATGCAATATTAAAGTGTGTGTTTGTGCGTGCGTGTGTGTGTGTGTGTGTGAGAGAGAGAGAGAGAGAGAGAGAGAGAGAGAGAGAGAGAGAGAAAGACAGACAGAGACAGACAGAGAGAGAGAGAGGGGAGTTACCTCATGTCGTTTTCTAAAAGATTGGGTATACTGCCACAGCTATCTTCTTGGATGGTAGTTATATTTTTACTGCAAATAATTGTAACGCCTAAAATACTTTTTCAGGTGGAACAAACTACAAAAGTATTACGGCCACTTTTGTGTCGTTGTGATTGTTCTTGGTTTCGGGGATCACAGTCTCAACCAACCGCGTTTAGTACATTAATCGCTTGACTGGAGCCAACCTATACTCTTCTGCTAATTACGTTTGCCAGCTAATTACTTTTTTAACCAACAAAACTGTTTTGTTGATCACAGCCAGTCAAATTGTTTGTACCACTTATACTTGGTATAAAACAATATATTACAAAGAAAAAGCGAACTCATTTACTCTTTGCAAAACCCCTTATGCGTGGTATTTTGCAGTGATTATTAAGTGACTTTCCGCTTCAATGCCGATTTTTAACAGATCTTGCGACACTGAGGCTTAAAGTTTTAGGTGAAAATGGCCGGAAAAAAGTGACTGAGCGTCACGTTTCTTATTCACCTCCTGAGCTCGGGCCATGCACGGCTCTCTCACCCCCGCCAGCCCAGTTACCCAGAACACATCTGACAGGCCGCCCCGCAGCACCGCGTGCCAATTAGTTGAGTTCGGCCCCTTTGATTGAAATTGCTCCCCCCCCTCCCCTCCCACCTCTCCGTCTCCTCCCTATACTCCTCAACTATCTACCCTACCCGCCACTGCTCGCGCTCGCCGAGGCCGCTGCTGGCTGCAAAATGAATCAAAGGGGACAAGTTCCTAGACCACGTCCACTCTTGCCTTCTATAGGAGGATTTTAACCTCTTGGCGGCGGTCTAGTATAAGAGCAGTAGCTAAACAAGCATGCGTGTGAGGACAGAAGGGGGGGGGGGGTGAGTGTAGGCCCACCCTGTTAAAACAAGTTAAACAAAAAAGACGTTTTGGAGATTACAACAAAGTTGTTTCTGTTCACAAGAGTATTGCAATTCAACGGTAAAAGCCGTTACTAAACATTAACAATGTTTGTTAAATGACGACGGCTTGCGCATTTCCCAACCCAACTACTTTACTTGGCTTGTAACTTTACAAAAAAAACAAAAAAACAAAATTGTATGATAACACTATTTTCAGTTTATGTGTTTTCGTTCTGTTCGATCAACTCGGGGCTGGCTAATTTGCTTCATGCCAGAGATCAGAGCTTAGCGAACCAAATTGTTGTCCGCTAAAATGGTTATGATCAGTTTTCCTCCGGGCTATGCTTCGCAGTAAAGCTTTGGCGAGCGGTGCTACGGACCGTGAGGGCGCATCGGCTGAGGATGAGTGCTAGAAGTAGCGTGCTGGCTCCGCGTGGGGAGGGGGGGGGGGGGTGCTCTCTCCCCTCTCCCTCCCCTCTTCCCCTCATACCAATCTTTCTATCTGCGACCGCGGCCTTCGAAAACCATAGAATTATAGTCGTGAAGAATTATGACCCATTGTCATACTTTTTGAATACACTCTCAGACCTGTACTGTTTCTTTTTTGGCCGGTAAAACGTTAGAATTCCTTACAGCAGGAATTACTGATCAATTTGTCAATTAGTAGACGTATAGTTTCGTTCAATACTAAAAAAATCAAATTGTCAGTAAAGTAAAAAGGAATTGATGCGTATTACTGATACTATAGTTAGTATTCCTGCTGCTTGAGAACCTAACATAAGCTCTGACCAGCTCTGACAATGGGCGGCGTAAAATCAGTTATAGGATGAACGTGTAAGAGTGATTTACTGGTTTTGGGGTTAGTCAACTCGTTAAGGCCGCAGGTTCCCGTGACACATTACAAATGCAACAATGTAGTGCGTGCAAGGGAACCGGCTGGGTGGTAGGCTAAACCAGGTTGATTTCTGGACTTTTCTTCCCGTGCGGTCCTGTATACTGTCCCCGTTCCCTGTCCTGAGTCCCTTTCGTCCGCAGCCTCGTGTTGTGTAGTATCGGAGTCAGGCGCTCCGCGTCGCGTCGTGCTGCAGGCCGAGAAATATACGATAAATCTTGGACGAGATACCGCTGACTCTGCGATCCACTGTATGGCGGCCCGGTGCCGTCGGGTGGGGGGAGAGAGAGGCTGAGGCCGTCGGGGAGGCGGCCCGGCCGCAACCCTCGTGCATAGCAGATAACAAGGCTCCACCAACCCCACCCCTTTCTCCTGATTGCCCTATTTCTTCCACACTGTGCCCTTTTCATTCAGTAAGACCTCCTTCCCCCCTCCCTCTTGCCTCGCTTCTCACTTTGCTCTTTAGCCCATCCACATCAGGTGAGAGAGGCTGCCGCAGCCGCCTTCGTCGCCGAGGTGAACCGAGGGACTTAAGTTAGATCATGGCATAGGGTGTGCCCTCCCCCCACACGCCCGCACTTGTCGTGTATCTTTCATTCTCTTTCTCACTCCATCTTACTAAACTTTTGACACACACACACACTAGCTCTCTCTGTCTCTGTCTCTCTCTCTGTCTCTGTCTGTCTCTGCCCCCCCCCCCTCTCTCTCACTCTCTCTGTCTCTCGCTTCTCCCCTTCTTTTACCTTCTTGTCTCTGCTCCCTGTTTCGTGCCTCTCTTCAGTGACGCATAACGTAAGGGGCTCATGCTGGTCCACTCGGTCAGCTGGCCTGAGTGCTGTCATGTGGTCAGAGTGTGGGTGGAGGGTTTTCTCTGCCAGGCCCCTCCCGGTATAGTCTGTGCCGGTCTGGCACAGAGAGTCATACTCGGTCAGGTCCCTGTAGGTCTGGTTCCTGTTTGTCAGCTCCCTGACGGTATGTCTCTGTATATCATACCCAGGCCCCTCTCCGTAGGTAACGTCCTCCTGGTCCCTATCGGTCAGGCCCCTGTAGGTCAGGCCAAGTGGGCCAGGCCTTGTAGGTCTGGTAGTCTGGTCTCTATCGGTCAGGTTCCTGTCAGTCCAGGGTCTCTCTGCCATGGTGCCTAAGCCCCTAAGCCAGGGGAGGGCTTCGTGACGGTCGGATTTACATAGGTACGAGCATGCAGGCACTCCAATCGCAAGACCTGTAAAATTGTTCACGAGGCATGAATGATGTTCAGATTGCGGTACGAGTTTATCCAACCTCTTTTGTAATTGATATTTGTGTTCCCGTAGGAGGAAGGGGGGGGGGGCTTCCTAGCAAGGGGTCGCCGCCTCCTGGGCCGGGCGAGCTCAACGGCTGGAAAGAGATTTGTAATCCGTCCGGGAGCGGGAACGGGCTACAACATGGCGTTGTGGTGTGGTGCGGTACAGTGCCTTTAGCGCTACATGATGGCTCAAAAAGAATACTTGAGCCTGCGGTCTTGCTGTTCTCGCACACCTCATACAAGCTGCAGTTGCACAATGGCAGTGCGGCTATTCGGCTGCGGCTGGGCTGCCTGCTTGGCATGAGCCACAACATTCTATCGCTGCACAGTTTACGGGGAAAAAACGCGATCCTCCATATTCATTTTCAAAGTTAGGAAATCGTGTTTAGAATCCGTGCTCGTCATAGAGAAAATAGGTAGTTGGTAGGGCTTCCTACCATCGTATACTACGGCCTCGAGTGTGTAAAAAACCCCGCGCAAGCGTCCGCCGTGCGATATAAACAAATAAAACAAAGAAAATCATGAGGTACATGAGGGACACCGAGACAACGCCAAAAGATCTTCGACGTCTTTGGAAAGGCGCGCTAAGAAGGGAGGGTGAGAGTGTACAGCACCAATAATAGTGCAGCCTGCCCGGCGCACGCCGTTAACTAGAAATAGAACTCGACAATGATGCACACATTAACAGTACGTGGGCTGCTACCTTACGGGTTGCTATGTTAATGCGTGAGATTGTGTGTGTGTGTGTGTGTGTG
>NW_026267223.1:318037-321195 GCF_000697945.3 Frankliniella occidentalis
GAGAGAGAGAGAGAGAGAGAGAGAGAGAGAGAGAGAGAGAGAGAGAGAGAAAGGGGGGGGAGTGGGAGGCAATACAATTCATCACAAGCGGTCATTACAGGCGCCGTGATATGACAATCGGCTTGGTGTTTGCGTAAGGAGGGGGTGGTGTGGGGCGAGGGGCGGTGGGATAGAGGTGAACGCTAGACGGTCGATGTGGCAAGTAAAGGAGAATGCGGACGCGATTCTGGTTAGGAAAATGTAGAGAAACAGCCGGTAAAATTACGTATCACGAGGAAACGCGGAAATGCAAAAGTATCGAGAAGCCCAACCTCTCTCCTCTCGCTGCGTGAGCGTCTGAAAATGAAGGAGAATTTCCGTGCGCATTTTTGTGCGTATGCGGGCGCTTCTCAAAGGACTCCTCCCACAACTGAAAAATCCTCTTTGCATTCGTTCTCTGCGCATTTACTCTGGGTGGAAAAAACACAAAACAACTTTGAGGAGAAAAAAATTACATGGTCTGACTCACGACGTTCTTTATACCAATGCATTCGTACCCTGAAAGTAATTTAACCGTTTCAGTTTTAGTTTAACGCTGAAATAATACCCAGCACTTAATCCTTACGTGGCCCACAGTGTTTAAGTAATATTTACGCGGAAAACGAAGCGGTGGTACTCTGTGTAGTAATAGCAGAGTAGAAATCTCTGGCCCCTATTGACTGGAAACAGGCCGGCGGCGTCTAAATTATTTGCGTCCAATAAAGACCGTGAAATATTGGCGTTCTTCTGAAGACGCCAAAATCCGGTGCACTAAATCTCGTTACTGATTTTTTGACCCCTTGTCAGTATTCCTGCAGCGTAAAAACCTTTTTAAGCTACTGACACCTCTTTTTCATAACTAATACGAAATAATTCATTATTAAATTACTGACAGTGTTTCTTTGATAAGTAAATTACTGACAAAACTCTACAGAATTAGCAACAAATTAGTCCTGCTGTGTAAAAAGGAAAATGTTTACTAAAACCAGAAATTAGTACAGGTGTGAGAGTGTCCCTTCTTGGTATTAACCTCCTTTAAACGTCGACATTTGGCGTTGACAGACACCGCGACCAGTTTACAGTGTTATGTTGAGTTAATGTTTCTGTAGAAAACTCCAAGAAGAATAATCAAACTTTACTCTCCGAGCACCCAATATTAAATCTTCAATAGATCTTCAAAAATACCGAAGTTTTTGATACAATAATTCGAATCCAGTTGGCAAATTTCGAAAGCCCCATTCATGCATTGCCAACATTTCACGCATTGTTTCAAAGTTTTCGAATAAGATACCAAAACGTGCGGTTTTCGCGTAGAATCCAAGCAGGTGTCTTGAATACTAATTTTGTTGTGCCTCACCTCTACAGGAGGAGGGGCTTGGTTATCCTGGGCGAGGCGGTGCGCGGCATGGCGCCGTGAGCTAGTCGCCCACCTTCATGCCGGTGCCGACGACGCGGTGCGCGCGGTACGGGGCGTGCTCGTGCTCGGGAGCGGCCGGGAGAAGCTACGGCGCGTGCTGCTTGCGGGACCGGCGCTGGGGGCGGACTGAGCGCCGCAGCAGCGCGCCGAGCCGGCCGGGGAGGGGGGGGGGTGCGCACGAGGTGCGGCCGGCCCGCCCCCACAACACCGCGCCTCTCACCTCGACTCTCAGGTTGGTCTCTCTCTCTCTCCCTCTCTCTCTCCCTCTCCCTCTCTCTTCCTCCCTCTCTCTACCCCTCACCTTTCCGCGTTGATAGGCGCCCGTGTCGAATCAGATGAGAGACACTCCTCGCAGGCCAGGTTGGACGGCGAAGGCCATGAAGAGAATTGCGCAAACGAGAACAAGAGGCGCTCGTGTTTTGGGGTCCGGAAAGTCGTTAACGAACACGGACCGTCACGGCCCCCGCCTGACGTGATTTGAGCTGCGATCGGATCTTTAGTTCAACCGTATGAGAAGAATTTAAAAGGCTTTGGATACGTAAATCCAAAAGTAGGCAAAAAAAAACAACTTGAATGTCAACGTGGTTGGCGTGTTTGTAATCACTTTTGTAATCAAAAAGAAGTGTTGAATAGGCTGCAGGGGGGAGATTTGTGCGAAAAGTCATGTAATTTCCCTAAAGTTTGATGTTTAACTGAAGTCTGCTGAAGGTGGGGTGAAGGTGGGGCAGCCGGCCGGAGCCACATCAAAGAAACCACACACCAACGGAGAGGGGGAGGAGGGACTGGGTCTCCAGCAAAGTCGTTATTATTTTCGGCAAATCAAAGCTCAAAACACCAAACTATAGTGGGACTGATTGTAGAAAATGGTCTTCAATTGAAATCGATTAATTTACCTAATATTAAAGAAAGAGGTTTCTCTTCTAAATTCACACATTTCTTTTGAAAGTGTGAAACAACAGTAACAGTTTTTTTTTTAAATGGACATTTACTCCCTTAAATTTACGAATGGCTTTTTACAAGTGAGCGCGCTCACACTTGCGTTTCCAGTGCGGTTACCAGGTCTGCACAGTTTCAACCTTACGAAGCAAAATGCAAAACCCTTTGTGGTTGCAAATCAATGCTTTGTAGTTACAAAGCAAATGCTTCGCAATGGCGAAGGGTTTGACATTTTGCTTCGTAATGTTTTAACAGTGTGTGTTTTGACGTCGCTTGCTGTTTCAATACCCTATTCTTCTTTCGTTTCCATCTCCTCTTTCACGTCTTTCCCCGCTGGCCCACCGGTATAGAACTTTTGCAAAGCCCCTGGGAGGTTGAACGGATCAGTTGGGCTTCAAATTCCTTGCGGGGCGAGCGCGGGTGAGAGAAGGGTGGCTGAATACGGTCGCCCCGCACCCCGCACCCACCCAATACCCACGCCTCATTCTCCACCGCTCTACCCTACCCTCACTCGCATTGGCCTCCGCTTTCTTTCGCATTCATTGTCTGAGCGATAGCGAAGCCTTACTCAAGTGATCAAAAAGTTTCGCGCCTGTCTGTGTGTTTGTCTGTTTATAATCACGATGACTCGAAATTTGTAGTGTAACTGCATATTATATATGGCCAAACACATGTGAAAACTATCTTCGTACAATTGTTTTGTAAACTTACTTGAGTTATAATTTAAGTTGAAAATTTATGAGAGCACAGGGACTTGTTCGTATTTGAAATAACGGTGAAACCCGTA
>NW_026267223.1:321752-336586 GCF_000697945.3 Frankliniella occidentalis
AAATTATTTAAAATTTTCGACCCCACACCTTTGGATTCACATTTTGGTACTTTTATTTATGTAATTTCGCGTAATTTGGTAGTGTCTTCGCAAAATTTGTACTTGTTCAAAAATCTTCTGTTCATATCTGACATTTGTAGGCAAACATCGTAGAATAGAGGTAGATTGCGCTCGTAGGGGTAACGGGGCTAGGTCCTGGAGTCCCTTGAGGAGTTTCCGGTCCAGTCCGGCCATACTGACATTCCGTCGAAGCGGTTTCGCGTCGTCCTGACCGGCCGGCATTCCTGATCTGAGGGGCGGCTCCGGGGAGAAGTCAGGAGAGGAGGGGGATAGGGGCTCTGCGATGCGATGTCGGCTACCGGAGACGACAGGAAGTGAGGGGTGATCAGGGAGAAGAGAGAAAAGGGGGGGGGGGAGCTCTCATCATATGGGGCGGGGCGTGGCCGTTCTGCTATGCATACAGTATCGCTGACGCCTCGCTGGTCAATTTCATTCAGAAGCAGAGCAGGTTAATCGCCGCTGGCCCTATGTCTATTCTCAGCGCACCGAACGGAGGAGCAGCACTGGTGACATGGATAAACTGCGCACAAAGTGTAATGTGTCTAATGTTTTTGTAAGCACAAACTTTCCATTAAATTAAAAAAAATGCAAATTGACACCTTGGAATAAACGCAAGTCAACCGCTTGATGCGATATCCACGCAGTTCAACCGCTTGATCCGAGATCGCCGCAGTTCTTCGCTACAGGGATAGGAACTGCGTGGATCTCGGATTCAGCGGCTGAACTGCGTGGGTCTCGGATCCAGCGGTTGAACTGCGTGCCTTTTATTCCAAAGTGTCGAAATGCTTTGCATTGCAAAGCTGCCAAAGTCGCTACAGAGTTACAATCTGATTTGTTTGTAAGGATTGTAACATTTTTTAACAGTTGTACAAGGTGACAAACCCCTATCAATTTTGTGAGCGTGAGAACACCTCCATAGGAAGGGGAAGTAATTGTAGCTTACTTGAACCGTGCGCGCAAGAAGGAAAGTTTTTCATGCACGTCAATCTACAGTGCTTGAAAGACCATGATAGCGTTAAGTTTTTTTGCATTAGTACATCAGACTCTTTGGAATGAACTAGGGTAAACATTTTCCGAGAAGAACTACGAATTTTAGATCAATAACTCACCTTAAATTTTATGAAATCCTAAAATCCGTCTGGAAGTGCTACTGCTCCCTTAAGAACTACCGAAGATGTGCACAAACATTCATCTTTCTCGGGAGAGAGAATTGCCAACTAGATTTAGAGTGCAGGTGAATCATGTCTTGTATTTGTTGGTAATCTTTGGTAAACTTTGGTAATCCGGCGTACACATTGTTATTGAGTTAGGCACCCCTCGGGACTGACCCTAGTCCAGGTCAGCACGCCTTTCCATACAAGTGGCCCTACTCTCACTAATCAGCATTAGCGAAGAAAACGACGGTTTGCCCTGTAAAATGCTTCCAAACAAATTAGTTTGTAAGCTGCGAATAAGCCTTTTCATGCTCCTTTATACAAAAGCATTTTCTTTGTTATACGAAGCATTTTGGTTTTGTAGCCTCCAAAGCATTAGCAAATTCCTTGTAAGCTACGAAAGCATTGACCTGGTGCTTTTGTAGCTGCAAAACATTTTCTTTGTAATCAAAAAGAATTGCTTCAATTGTGTGGCAAACGTCCGAGTCTTATTGGAAAGCTTTGATGCCTAGTTAAGGGTTGCAACTTATGCGCTAAAATTTTTGCATATGAATATCATCCCGCCATTATATGGGAGTCGGGCTGACCAAACTACAATGAACCTACTGCACCGGTCCTCGCCCACTGCTGCTGCAGCTGCTCCATTGCTGTGTTTATCACACTGCCGGGCTGCCACGGAGAGGTGGGGGGCCGAGAGGAGCCAGAGAGCAGAGGTGTAAGTGATAGCCCCGCCTGCCCTCACCTGTTGGCTGCAATAGTCAGGAGCAGCTCGCCTGGCGGTTGTAACTCGCGGGCTGGCGGCCGGCTGGCGGCCCTGGCTGGCCGAGCCCGCCACCCCGCCCGCCTGCATGTACTGCCTGCCGCTGCTCTGGGGAAATCACGGCCGCGAGCTCCGCAGGCTCGCAGGCTCACAGGCTCCACGTGGTGCAGCCACTACAACTAGCTGGACTAAGAGCAGCTCGGGGCGGGGAGGGGTCTCTAGGCCGCGCACTTTACGAACCCTGATTACGTTCGCGGTGCTGCAAACTGGTCTGGCTCCCGCTCTCGTCTCCATCCCGCCTGCACCGTTTTCCACCCCGCGCCGGCCAAGCCCCGCCTTGCCTCGACCAGGCAAAGCTGGCCCTCAATTAAAAAGTAAAGAATAGCGGCAGCAAAAAAGGGCGGAGAGGCAGCAAAGAAACGCACTTTCTTTACTTTCTTTTCCCGCGGCGCTTTGTATCCCCCATACATCACTCTCGCTCTTTCAGTTTCCGGCCAGAGTCTGTGTGTTAATTTTCCGGTTGCAACACTGACCGGAACTTAAGCTGGGAGAGGGAGCACTGCCTTATTGGCGGCAGCAAGATAGCGAAGCCTATTTCTACAATGAACCGACAAGTTTCACATCTGTGCGCATGTGTGTGTGTGCGTGCACTGCACGTTTACGTGACCACGATAACACGAGAACAAATTGAGAAAAGGAACTGAAACAAAGTTAACTTTGTCTCGTAAAAAAACAAGGTATTCAACGGGATTAGAGGTATGGGCTTTAGTTCAAAAGAATTTGGTACACCGGTAAAACAAAGGTGTGAAATCACATCTTTTAAAGGCATAAAAGTTCTGTAGGTGTTAACGTTTAAGTTTTTTCGAAAAAATTTCTGCCGAATCAAACCAAGGTTTGTAGGACTAATATTTTGGCATTCAGCTCATATTTATTGCAGCTGTATTTTTAGCAGATGATACTCCCAGTATCACTGCTTCTACAACAGCTAAATGGGAACCCCGATTAAAACACTATTTCTGAACTAGCGAGAAAAAGCAGAGTAAGATGGGTAGCGTTGACGATGGTCACCAATGACCACATTTAGGTCCAGCCAGCATGGCTCAGTATTGTCAACAATACTAGCCCTTGGCCCTTTTAAAATAATATTATTATAGAGGGAGTGGGGCAAGATGGGTAGCGTTGACGGTGGTCACCAATGACCATATTGTGGTCACCAACCAGCATGACCGCCCGTACTGTCAACAATACTGGGCCATCATTTACAGCCGCATCATCTGCTTCCACGTTAGCGCGAGCTTTTTTAAATGTTTAGCTATCAACGCTTGTTCTTGAACCACGCCTACGTATCTGCCTCGGCAGCCTATCCATGCGGCTCCACGCCTGTCCCGTGGTGCTATTCTGCTGCCCGCTGCCGACACAATATTCTCACCCGCGGAGTTTCGCGCGGCGCAAAGCACCGGTGGCCAGCACTACTGTCGTAAAAATGGTGAAGCGAGTATGTCGCGAAGGGACGCAGAGTGTGAGAGATACAGAGGGAGAGAGAGAGAGAGAGAGAGAGAGAGAGAGAGAGAGAGAGAGAGAGAGAGAGAGATATCTAAGCGGGATAGGGGTAGGGGTGGGGGCGTTTCCCCTCGTCACTTTTTGAGCGACGCGCGGCAGGCAGCCGCTTCCGAAGGAGGTGATTGCCATCCCCCTCTTCCACCCTCCTTCCCCTAGCCGCGCCTTCGCCCTCCGCGTTAAATTTTCATAGGCTAGTTCGCGGCTGTTTAGGTTCCTTTATTTCCGCGCCGAGAGATACACTGGTCCCCGAGGTGTGCGGTGGCGGGCGGGTCGGGGCGTGGAGCGACGTAAAAGCCCCGGACCCTGCTGGGTTATGGCTAGCACATCCCATTCCTTTGCTCAACGTTCACCTTGTTTCAGGTCCAATCTACCAAATGTTGTATGCGCAACAATTTTGCTGTTGGGAAAAGAATATCTAAAGATACATATTCATTGGGCTGTGAAAAAGATTCTATGCAAATTTAAATGTTTTGCCACATATTTTGTAATTTACCATACGTGTTGTAAAGGGACAATTTTTGCTAGTCCATGCATTCGAAGTCAATTGCGTAGTGCTTGTAATGTTGCAATTTTGAATTGTAAATTTACTACATACATCATGGAACTATTTCGATTTTCTGTAAAAACGACGAATCAATAGGGATGAATAGAATTAAAAATTATACAACAATGTGCGGTGCCACTAAATTAGAGCCCCATAGTGATAAGTTGCGTGTCTGATGACCCGCCCGGACCCGCCATATTATTGGGGTTCATTCATAAAAGGCCTCCGTCATGCGCCGTTACGAACCTGTCTTGTTCAGCCCATAGCCTCATAGCGCCGGATGGGTAGGCAACATCTCGGCTGCAGTGCACACGTGTACTGTGGGATGGCCTACCTCGAGTCTCGCAGGCGCTGAGCTCTCGTAACTTACCGAATGAACCTGAGATAAACAGACGTACTCTCTGATCGAACCCTTACTTTTGCTTACCTCTCTTTGATCTGCACGCGGTGCGCCCGCCGCTGCACCGCCGAGCCCGTGAGCCCGCCGCCGAGGCCGCCGCCATACCCTGCCGTCTCCACCGCCCCCATCACGGTAGCCACACCGGGTGCCATCTCGTCGGGGTAGCTGTCCACCGAGTGGCTGTCGTCGTCCGGGTAGGCAAACTCGACCGTCCTGCGGGCGGGGGCAGCCGCTGGGAGGGCTCCAGTCGGCGGGGGCGGCGCGTGGGTCGCCAGGGCGGGGGGCGGCATGCGGCGCCGGGACCATGGCGACCCCAGCAGCGACTCGGGCGGGGAAGGGCTCGGCGTGGTCATGGTCTAGCCATGGCGAGGGAACCCCGCCTGCGCAGCCCGCGCACTGGGACCGAGGCGAGGGCAGCCTGCCGAACAGCGGAGAACCATGTCAGACAGATTATGGTAGTTATGCTGTACGGCTGGACGAGTGGGCAACCCGACCCACCCTTGTGCACGAAGTTCAGCGTAACTACGAAAATGAGCGGGGTTAATCAGCCACCTGGTACAAGTAGAAGCTTATCTCTGTGAACAATGTCCCCTTTCACCAGAAGTCAACAAGATAGAGGCGTAGCTTGATTACTTTGTTGAAATCAGCAGAACTCGCTAGAAAGAAAGCAGCGCCCCCCCTTAAGACAGCCAAATGCCCAAACTGTACAAATGAGTTGGGCTGTGTACGTAGTCAGAGTGTGTGAGAGTGGAGGGCAATTCACAGGCGTGGTGTGTGACGGCGCTCCAAGTCACCGCGCCACCCGCACGCGAGCAGAGTAGTGGGGCGGGGGGGAGATACAATCACTCGCCGCACTCACTGTCCTCCGTGTGATTATGTGCTGTTTTTTGATGAGGGTGGGTGGTTTTCTTTTTTATGACTACAACACTCATTCCTTCCCCCCTTCCATAGGTCACGAGTAGCCCCCCTTCCCCCTTTTTTTCCTCCCGGACCGACTCGTTATTTGTCCCTTGAACTCTATCCTTCCCCTCCCTTCCTTCAGAAAAAGCACGGAATGCACGAAATCAGACATCCCGAGACACAGCGGGACTGCCGAGTGGCGCCGAAAGACGCGTGGGCAGAGAAGGAAGGGTTGGAGGACGCGGCGGAAGGAGAATTCCACAACTATATAACAACTGCAATCGAAAAAGGGGAGGAAAAAAAATAATGTGAGGGCCGAAACTGAAAGAAGGGGGAAAGAGGGGGGTGGGGGCAGTGTCGTGTAGACTGTGTAGGGGCTTGTTAGGGACGCCTTAGGGAGGCTGTATCGATAACGAGCAGCGCCTGCCTGCTGTCCTAGCACAGGGAGCTCGCCGCCCTTGGAGCAGTCCGACTCCGACCGTCAAGCAGAGGTGCGCGTAGACACCACCTACCTCCTCCACTCCAAATCTTCTTCAAAGACTATACGTTGTTAGGGAGACCTTGACCTGCTCTCGTAGCGCCTCACGGTATCCACACAAATTAAGCTGCGACGATCCTGACAAGCTCTTATAATGGCTAAGGCCATTTTCTATATGACTAGCACCGGACTTCTGGTTGTGCATAACTGATTTCAGTTTCTAATATTGTAACCCGCAATACACATATAGTAAACTAGCTTGCCACAGTATTGTATTAGATCTCCGTTATGTCCCTTCAAGTCAGGTTCTAGTTTCAAGAATTTACTGTCCTTATTTAGAGTGGATACTTGAAACATTCAGAGTTGTTGGGTCGCTATTGGAAGTGGGCTCTTCTTGTAACTCTAAAAGTCGACCGGAGTGGCTTGGTGTACACACCGGCAGCAGGTGCATTGTAGCGCGCAAAAGCCAAACCAAAAGGGCGGGCCAAAAACTGCACCTTGCTGTGCGCTGTGAGGGGGTTCTTCTGCCGAAAGGGTCAAGGTGGCTCTGCCAGCGCAGAGGGTCGGGAATCCGTAGGGGCGAGGGGAGGGGTAGGGGATGCGAATCCGAACAGGGGGTCATAAACAGGGCCGCCCTCTTTGCATTGCCGAGCAGTGGCTGTACGCAGCCGACGCGCCCCTCCGCCCCGCCTGGGTGCGCCCTGCCGTTCCAAATGCCGGTTTAGTGCGCCCCCTGCTCCTCTGCACCTCGCCCCGCCCCGCCGCCCTGGACCTTGCACGCCCTTTATTGATACTGGAGCATCAAATATTGACTGTCGACCCCGATGTACTACAAGGGTCAGACCGACCACAGCCAGCTGTGAGGCGGGGTGGGCCGGAGCGGGGCAGGGTCTGCACATGACCCTCGAGAGGTCCAGGGAGCCGGCTGGACACGTCCTCGGACACGTCACAGGAGAATGGCTTATCAGGTTTTGTTTCTTTGGCCTACGTATTCTCTTCCGCTTTTCAAAAGATTGAATACGATGTGAGGGCCTCGTGGTTGGTGGGCTGGTAAGTGAGGCGGGGCAGGCCTCACTCAGGATTCTTGATGAGGAAGTAACGACTGCCCGAGGCGTGTGACACTTTGAAAAGTGGGTGCGTAGGTGAATTTAAAGGTCACTAATAAAGTCAAAAGGTTCTGGAAAAAAGTAATGAAAACCAGCGACCGTTTGCCAGTATTCCTGCTGCTTGAAACGGCAAGAAGCGTATGACAACTTCATTATATTAGTAATAAGAAATAGGAAATTACTGGCAATATCCCTTTTTATCGCTAAAAAGTTAATCACGCATTAAGTAAAAAATTCGTCACGATTTCTTTGCTATGAGAGCGTTGGTCTTTTATCTAAGAAAAAATTAGGAGAGTTCTAAGCGAGTCTGAGAGTGCGAGGAGAACATCAGTTTATTCGACTGTCTTGGCCAGAGTCCAGCCCGGTTTATTTTTCATGGACACCATGGGCAGCCACTCCTGCGCCTTGTTTTATCCGTCTAGTCGTTTTCCCCCTTCGGCACAATGCTGCTCGCGGTGATCAAAGCAAGTGGCTAGGGGCCTCGAATGGAGCCGCCACCTGCGCTCCAGTTGTCCAGGGTCCCTCCAGTGCTTCCCTTCCCTACCACCGCCTACCGCCTGCACGCCGAGCCCATTTCCTGCTGCTCCTGTGAGTTTACAATGAGAAAACGGGGCATCGGAAATTTGAGGAAAGCATAGGCCTCAGGACAGTGCTGGAGAAAGGTCATTCGAAAGAGCTGACCGGCCTTTCCTGAACTCACTCCCACAAATATCTCTGCGCCCTTTGCTCAACATTTTAAATTATTTCATCTTACCCCGATCCATCTTCTCCACACTGTAAAAAATTGTCAGCTGACGGCACACACGGAATAAAAGGATTCGCTGAGTCAGCTAATATATTGACTGGTATCTGGACAGACAAGCACATAAACTTCTGTAACCACTATGTTGTCCACTCTAATCAATCATTGGCTGTGCCGGTCAAAAATTAGCTGTAAGGGCTTATCCCTTACCTAAATCAATCGAGGTCTACCTTACTGATGCACGTAAATCATTACTTCAAACAACCTATCTTTGACTGGCACAGCCAATGATTGATTAGAGTAGACAATATAGTGGTTACAGAAGTTTATGTGCTTGTCTGTCCAGATACCAGTCAATATATTAGCTGACTCAGCGAACCTTTTTTTTCCGTGCACTGCGTGATGACACTTCTGTATTAAAATAATAGGAACAGTATTATATGTTGCTGTACTAAACACACGAACACAGCGCGCTTCAATTGAATTGGATTTGTTTGAGCTCGACAATCTTTGAATTAGTCGGCGTGCAATTTAAAATTCAGAGTCTATATCTCTCTCTCGCCCGCTCGCCCGAGTGTCTCCACCCACCGCTCGGGGGCGCCACTGCCCCTCCAGCCACGCGTGTACTCCGCGCGCGGGACAGGGGTATTGCTATGCCGACAGGCGGCGCTGCCCTCGCCGGGCGCCCGGGGGGTAGGCTCCAAGCCCACAGCGCTGCGCTGCCTCCTCCAGCTGCCTACCGCCCGGGCGCTCCTGCCCCGCTGCCGGGACGGGACACGCTTCAGAAGACTGATGCCTTCCGCACATGGGCCGCCAGAGTGCAGCGGTCCCGAGGCGTCGTCATGTGTCAAGATGGGGAGTGCGCGACGCTCCCGTGCAACTCAAGCGGGTTGGAGGCTTTCGCCATGAAGGATGGTTCTGCTTTATGCTGATCTCGACTGACCCTACTTTAGAGACACCTCACTCGTTGTAGGTGTGACGTTCCGTTTTGAGTGATATCTTAAATTAATCATTAAAATGTGATTTTTGGTAAACGGTGCAACGTCACCGTAAAGAGAGCGAGCAGCTTTGGGTGTGGAGTGGAACGTGTGTCGGGATTATCGAAAGGCAGATGCGTCTTTCTTCCGCGGACGTTCTCCGACGCGTCTTTCCTTTAGCGACCGCTCTCTGATCCACCTTCTTTGTTGTGCGAGTGGGTCGTGCGGTCGGTCCCCTTCGAGGGCGATACGTCATCGGTTTCAGAGGCTGGCTGGGCCGGACCAGCGTGTGCACACTGCGCCCCGCCCTTCCCGTCTCGCCTCGCCCCACCTCGCCCCGCCTCGCCTAGCCCCGCCCCCGGGCGCAGCGAGCGCCGTGCGAACTCGCACTGACGCGCCCATCGGCTTTACGACTCTCGCGGTATCACCGCTGGCTCTGCCGGGAGGGGGCCGGGGCGGCTGGGTGCGGCCGAGTTTGTGGACTTTATTATTGCGAGGCTAGCGGCGGCCCCACGGCCGGGAAACGGATTATTATTGAGAAACAGTAGCCAATGGCGGAGAAGTTTGACTACAACGCTTTACTTTGTTAGCCTGCCGGGACAAATGGAATAAACTTGACGAGAGCAAACGGCGTCGAGCTCAAGGCTGAATGGGAGAGCATCTTGGTGCTGGAGGGTGAGCGGAGCGGCGGGGGATGGAAGGGGAAATGAAAATAAGGGGGAGCTCCGGGGGCGGCTGGCGCCATGGATTCGATTTCGTCCCTCGGAATCGAGAAAAGAGCGCGCGAAACAAGGTGTTTACGTTCGACACGCGTGAAGGAAATTTCAGAGCTGTAATTATGATGTAAAGTGAAGGCCAAATGCTATCGTGGCGCAGAGGAAAGCGTCGTCTGGCGGTGGTGGTGCGTGGGGGAGGAAGAGGCGGTGACAGAGAAAAAGCTGCTGCGGCTTTAGGGATTTCCAGCCAGGGGTGGGGCAGCCCGGGGGCGCGGGCGCAAGGTCCCGAGGTGCGCGCGCGTCCCGCGCGTCCTCTCCGCGTCCCCCTGAACGCGCGCTAATGTCTTCCTGCTGCGATAAGCGAGTGTGATAGCGTAGGAGGAGCGACATGGAGGGGGTGGGGGGGGGGCTGAGTGGTAATTAGCTGCTGGAGCCGAGACATGTCGTCTACTTGTCGCCTTGGAAGGCAGCATGACAAGGCGCTGCGGGTATGAGAAATGAAGCGGAGCAAGGGACAAGAGGTTTAAGAGAGGCGGCGACCCGGGGGGACTGGGGGATGGCAGGGGCGGCGGACAGGCAGGCAAGACGGCGAGCTACCTTTGCAATACCTTTCAATGGATGATCTGTCTACGTGTTCTCTCTCTCACGCTCTCTCTCTCTCTCTCTCTCTCTCTCTCTCTCTCTCTCTCTCTCTCCTCTCTCTCTCTCTCTCTCTCTCTCTCTCTCTCTCTCTCTCTCTCTCTCTCCTCCAACTTGTCCCGTATTTCATTGTCACTGCACTAGCCCCGACGTGACTTGTTTGGTCAGATGTAAGTTACTCGCCGACAACTTTAGATGGACAAGTCTGGAGCTCCTGTCGGAGGGCGGGAGGGGATGTCGGGTGGCGCGAGCACGCGTTGCCCTAGTCGCCTATTAGGCTTCTTGGCACCGGGACGGTCTTTTGCAGAGCGACAAAACGACGAAAAAATTAAGTCTGTTGGAGTAAGAGGCCGCAGGCGACACACAGCAAACATTGTTCCGTGAAGTTCCCATTTAATTCCGGAAAGCACTTCCCAGTACGCTTTTCCCGTCTTATATTGTTAGGAAATGTCTGAATTTTAGTGATAAAACCTCGTATTTGGGGTTATTTCGAAAACATACTGCGCTGAAATTAAAGCTGAGGAGGGTACGGCACCAATTTTAACCATCAGGTGCACTGTTAAAAATTTCTTGGCATTTCTCGAAGATTCACTTTCCACCACTATGAGAAATTCCCAGAGGACTCCACGCAGAAAAATAAAATTCAGTTCCGTGCAAATCAGTTTAACTCACAATTTTACACCCTTGCCAAAAAATTAGCTGGGTGTAAAAATATTTTGCTGTAGAGCTAAGTGGCATTAGCTACACAGGTAATAAACGGTGCGATTTACTGGATGGCTAAAAGCTGAACCCTGGTGCTAAATAAATTAGCCGAGTCTATTCAGTTAATTTTATAGCCCCGGTGCTAAAAACTTAGCAGAGCCGCGAATTTTTTTCTGCGTGTCCGTCCTTAGTTTTTGTGTACCAAAAGAGTTGTTAAAGATAAAAATTTTCATTCGTCTACATGTTTCAAAGCTAAACTCGACACGTGAAATCTACGGAGTTCTTTCGTAAATCCCAAAGGACTTTGGAAATACTTTTCACTAGTGTTTCCTCTGTGAAATTCTATGAGTTTTTCTAACCGTGTGCGCAGATCATCAGAAATACCAAATTTTTATACATGGAAATTTGTCAACTTATGTTTCACGCAAGCGTCAGACGAAACAGCTATTTTTTTCGAAAACAGCCGGAAACTTGACGTGGAGTTACCGGTCAAAACTCTTGCGAGGAACCGGAAACATTTTAAAAACTTTACGCATCTTACACTCTCAATCATGGCAGCGAAATTGTTTTTATTATATTTTCTTTTCTTGTCATCAAAACGTTTTTGTTGATCACGGCAAGAAAATCGGTTGGTACCTTATAACTATTTCGTTTTTACCTTACCGTTGCACAAAATTGTCAACGGCAAGAAACGGAAGCCTCAGTAAGGAGTCTGAGGGTGTAAATGATTTGTGTGAAGTACTACCATTTTCATGAAAACTTATAATTTCATGAAGTTCAGGTGCTTTCAGATGGAAACCTAGATATAAAATGATACACCAAGTAGGAGCTATAAAGAATCTCGAAATAAATAACCACTGTCGGTAGAATAGAAACAATTCTGAAGGGGTCCAGTCAGACTTCCGTCCCTATCACCTGATTTAGGACCAGACCCGAAATTGTTCCGAGTCTCTTATTCTACCTCAGACTTTCGCACAGTGTGACCGACGCGCACGAACTCGTCCATAGGTAAGAGCGATATGCGGAGGGTTTGGGCGCGGCGAGGCAGGGTGTGGCGTGTCGGGGCTGGGCGGCGAGCGAGCGAGAGGCGAGGCATAACACCAAAGTGCCGCGCCGTCACCACCTCCCCTCGTTCTAAATGGAGGGGCCCGCTCAACTGCAGCCATAGCCTGGAGGGTGGACCCGCACCCCAACGGCGGAAAGAAAATCGGGAATACCACACTTCCAGCATCAATAGAAATATATTGCTTAGGTCTTATTTTACCTACAAACCAAAAATCAGCAATGTGACTTAAGGTTGGAGGAGTTTGGAGGTTTCATGCAGACGTTAGAAAACAATATCCAACGGATTACAAAAAAAATCATGACAGACAATTAAACTACAGGTTCTGCACCCAGAAAAATGATTTCTTGTTTCAAGTAGTGCATTGTGTACTAAAAGTGACACAAGATAATTTTTTTTCTTGGCGCAAAGATAAAATAACTTTCGATAAAGTAAATGTTCTTACTCCAAAGGAAAAATCGTGTTGATTCAATGACAAATCTTTTGTCACTCTTAGTAGAAAATGTACTTGAGGCAAAGAAATCATTTTTCTGGGTGTGGTTGGTATGAAATTATCCATCAGAAGTTAATCAGAATATCGACGCGTCCGTGCAACAATATCCTATCTGTTTCGCTGCCCCGAAAGACTAGCCTATCTGTTTCGCTGCTCCGAAAGACTAGCCTATCTGTTTTTCGGTACTTTCTGCAGCGCTCTCTTCTTCTTATTGTGGGTTTGCCAATATTAACGGTAGAAAAAAAGTAAAAATTGCCATTTGTTCCTTGATATTCAAGGAACGCGCAGCAGTTTTTACTTTTTTTCTACCGTTAATATTGGCAAACCCACAATAAGAAGAAGACAGCGCTGCAGACAGCGCCGAAAAACAGATAGGCTAGTCTTTCGGGGCAGCGAAACAGATAGGCTAGTCTTTCGGAGCAGCGAAACAGATAGGATAGTCTTTCGGGGCAGCGAAACAGATAGGATATTGTTGCACGGACGCGTCGATATACAGGGTGGTCCACAGACCCTTTCCTTTATTTCACTTATACACGGAGAGAAAAGATTTGCTGCCACAGCTGTTTTATTGCTGCGGTAGCAATTTTTGGCTGCTAACATAGCGCCTACAACATTTCTAGCTGTGCCAGCAAACTTAAATTGCTGAATGTTTCTTTGCTGATCCAGCAACGGAATTTGCTGGTGTTACAATCCCAGTCAGCCGCGTATGGAATAGCAATCGCCGGAGTTGCTCTGTCAGCAATCTATATTGAAGCAATGGGTGCAAGCTGATCTGCTGTGGTATCAATATTGCCCCCCCCCCCCATATTGAATATTGATATCGTAGAAATGAAAAGGTCGTATTTCATATATTGTTTCCCTTTATTTCGCTAAAAACATATGACGTGACACATGACACAATAGTTAAAAAATATCGTTCAAATTAAATAATTTTTGGTGACATAACCTAGCCGTTTATCAGAATCCAACACGGGCGAATCTTGGACAACCACTTTGTTGTCGTATGATGTTTCTTCAAAACTCTCAAAAGTGATCAAAAATGAAAACAACACTTTACCATTAAAATAAAGCAATATTCATAGAGTTCATATGCGAGTAAGCCAGGGAGAAAACTGTCACTGATAAATGTCACTTCAGTGACTGTGTCCATAACCAAACATAACCTCAACGCGGCACTCATTTAATAACACATCACTCGAAACAACAAATCAAAACACGTCTAAACCGGAGAAACAGGACGGAGGAACTGGCGGAATAGATTGTTCAAATTAATTTTAGGAATTTTAGAAATAAGTAAATAAGAACACTTCAACTCAGAAAGTTAATGTGGGAACGGCCCGTGCCCCTCACTTGGTGAAATGTGGGAACGGTGATGGCGATATGGCACGGACCGGGTCAAAAGTTACAAGAACTGTAAATGCAGCAAATCGGCTTGCTGTTTCTGCTAGATGTTGGCAGCTGGATTCGTAGCTGCCTTCGAATTGTTACGACGGCAACGTGATCGCTGGAAGAGCAAACTTGCTTGCTGTGACAGCTATTAAGTTCCCAACAACCTATGCTTTGCTGGGAATGCAACCTCATTTCTCTCCGTGTACTGTACCGCATGCAGGCGTGCGGGCGGGCTTGCCTACCGTCGCTCACCGCGGCGCCTTATGGCCCCGTGCGAGTATGCAACCCGCCCGCACGCCAGCATCCGGTACAGTATAAGCAAAATAAAGGAAGGGGTCTGTGGACCACCCTGTAGGTGACCTCTCTCGCTCTCTCTCTCTCTCTCTCTCTCCCTCTCTCTCCCCTCACTCCAAGTCTCTCTCAGCCCCCACCCCCCTCCATCTCCATCATTCATAATCTTTTCCCAGAGCAGACTTCAAAGGGATCCTTGAATCCCCGCTGCAGAGCGGTCGCAAGAGTGTCACCTTCCTATCGTTGATTCAATTTCTCTCTGAGGTCAGATGTCAATGGACTGCGGACTGTTTCGTAACTGCCGGGTTGGCGGAGATTCCTTGTGTAAGGTGTAGAGATGGGCGAACAGGCCAGTTCGAATTTGAACGAACTCGAACAAATTTGGTCCAAAAATATTCGAACGAACAAGAACAAGCATTTTTTTCTTCGAACGAACCGAACCGAACAATGTAATGTTCAAATTCGATCCGAACACGAACAATTATTACCAATTTTTCTTGCTTACGCGTTATAAAAGCTATCCATTCTGGTTTCCAATAGCTTCATTAACGTGTGCACTTGTAGTTATTTATTAAAGTGCCTCTGCCCCCTCAATTATACCCATATTTGAGGTGAATTTCTGAAACATATTTCAATTTTGTTCGCCTACGAACTTCTGTTCGAGAAGTGTCCGAACATTTCGAATCCGAACACTTCATGTTCGTGTTCGAGCGATCACGAACAGCTCGATGTTCGTTCGAGTTTGATCGAATGCGAACATGTTCGCCCATCTCTAGTAAGGCGTGTGCCTCTCAAGGCGGAACTTTCCCGCGGGTGTCCGGTGCCGCCCCAGGGAAGCTCTGATACCCCCCTCCCACCCC
>NW_026267223.1:341596-342014 GCF_000697945.3 Frankliniella occidentalis
CCCCCCAGGTACCTCCTAAATCTTTGTTTGTTTACCTTACAGTGTGTGTGGAGTCCATTAACAGCACTGGGCCGCAGCAACGCAATGAGGATTCAAATAATTGGTAAGGGAATATCCAAGATAAAAAAACAAAAACATCTCGAACGGGACATTGTCTTCTTGATAGACTTGGCAGCTCGCGAAACAGCCGTTTAGAACGGAGGCCGTTGATGGGAAACGAAACGTGTAGAATGTTGCGCAGACTGGACACTTATTGGATTGTCTATCTCTTACCAAAGTAGCGGCAGGTTGGGACCATCTGATTAAATATTCGGCAGGGTCACAATGTTTAATTCCGAGCGAAATGCGTCGCACTCGCACTGATCCTTTTAAGCTGCCTACCCTTTGATTTTATCCCCCCTCCCCCCTCCTCACTTAC
>NW_026267223.1:346883-350138 GCF_000697945.3 Frankliniella occidentalis
CTTTCTTGTGGACTGTTAGATTCCTACAAAGCCATTCTTTGTAGAAATGCGAAGTATTTGGATCCTTTGTAACTACGAAGCATTTACTTTGGCACTACAAAGTGATGCTTCGAAGCTGGGGAGCGTGTTTTATTGCTTCGCAACCACTGGTAAAAAAACTGTAGCCAATTACAGTGAGCATACAGTCCTAACCGTATTTTATTTTACGGTCAGACTATATTTACCCCCCTTCCCCCGCTGTCCTTTTACCTTTATTCTTCCACCCTGTCTCTCCGTTATATGTATGTTAATCACACATGAATAATTAGTTCCTCCCCTCCCCAATCCGCACCTCTCTTTCACCCGATCCCCCTAGGGGTGAGGCTCGACCATTGTTTTATTTTTCGTTGGAGAGGGAAATTTGGAACTGGAGAGAGATATTGAATTGTTGATATTATTTACTTTCGTAACTGAGAAATTAATTTTGATAGCATAATCTTCTCTGCTTTGGGCTTAGTGAAGCGCGGTTGGACCAGTCCACCCCATTCTCCCTCTTTCTCTCTCACTCTCTTCCTCTCCCCCCTCCTCTCCCTTAAACACATACACACACACATTTGCACACACACATGAACGGGGTACGTACCACATGTACTCGCATCCGCCCGTTTGCAGATCAAACATATCCATCAATATTTGTCGACATGCATTGCTCAAAACCCAATCACATTCAAACAACTCTTTTCACTCGGGTCAGCAGTAATTCAATATGCACTGAAAGCTGCTAAGTCCTAAGTAAAAGATGGACGAAAGTTTCACCGTACCAATCTGGTCATTTCTTGTTTTCCTCTGATGGTACGCAAACACCTGGATGAATGTAGTTGTATAGCTCCGGGGAAAAGGGGGCCCGTGGGGGGGGGGGGGCTTATCGATGAAAGGCTGTAACGTCGTTTCGTCCGTTATGCTCCCTGGCGACCTCCTGCCCTACGCATGCGTGTGGAGAGCTGCTCTAGGTACCCGTCCTCCAGAACTCCTGCAGGCTCCCCCGCGGGCCCCGTCCAGCGCGCGGCTCGGGGCTGCCGCCGCTGGAGCCTGGAGCTCGACCCCCAGAGAGAGGACCCCCTTCCCTCCTTCTGGGCCTGAAACACTCGCCGCCCCCCCTCGCGCGCCACACCACTCCTTTTCCGTCGTGGACCTCGCCTGATGAAAAAGAAATGGCACTTCTTTCGGCCACAGAGTCCGACTATTGTCAGGCAGCCGAGCGAAGAGGAGTGGTGGGAGGCTTGTCTTGGCGCCACACCGCAGCCACCAGAGATAATCGCCTCCCCCTCCCTTCCCCGCCGCCGACCCAAGCGACGCCACGCCGCGCCAGTCCTTCCCGCCATCATGTAAAACGCCTGGACGCCTCGCGCGGACAACGCACACTGTGCCTTTTTGATCTTTCCCTAGGGAGAGAGATATGGAGCCGCGGGGGTGTACAAGGGCTGCTTTGGAGGAAGACAGGAAGTGGCGCGAGGGGGAGGGCGGCGTGGCGAGGCAGGCTGACAGAACTTGCTCAGGTTTACGGTGTGACGGCGTGTTAAAGTGCCTCCTGATTGCGCCGCGTGCAAGTTTCACCGTGTACGCGTAGAGTGTGCGTGTGTGTGTTAGTAAGAGAGAGAGAGAGAGAGAGAGAGAGACAGACAGACAGACAGACAGACAGACCGAGGGAACCGCTGCGCAACCGACGGTTCTGCTCCGTCTCTGTCTCTCCTGCCGGCGTCGCCCATGCAGCACGCTGAGATGTATGTGCTCCCGCATAGGAGCCCGCCTTTCCCTTCGCCCCCTCCCCCCGTTGCCCCGTGTGCGTTAACGTGGTGCTCTGCCCTGGACCTGGATCGGTTTCGGCGTCCGTCCCAGAGCGGGGCGCCGGGCGTGGCGGGGCTGTTCGGACCCGGATCCCATATCGCATGCTGAAGGCCCGACCCTTCCATCCTCACGGGCCCGCCTGGCCTACCCCCCTCCCCTTTCCCTCTTTCTCTCGGGCCCACCCCTCCACGCTGCGTCCCTGCCAAAAGAGTTGACTCTGAGGAGCAGACGCGGACCGGCAGGCTCGGGTCCCAGCTGGACTGTATGCGCTCCTCCACTGAAGAGGCTTTGTCTTGTCGCCCCTGCGGCCCCAACCTTCTTCACTGCACTGAAAACAACGGAGACGTAGCACAAAATTATTTTTTGTGCTAAGTAATAACCTCTTTTTTAAACTAATCCGTTTGGGTCGTTTCTACCACACACATCATAGGTGCGCGGGGACAGGGTCGACCACTCGTTACATTTCCACAGAAATTACTCCAACAATCAGCACTGTCCTGGAGGCCGCGATCGGAGTCCCTGTTGTTGAGTATACCGAAAACAACAGCCAAAAAAAGGACTTTTCATTTACTAGAATATTTCTGAAGCTACATAGGCTTTCTTGTGGACTGTTAGATTCCTACAAAGCCATTCTTTGTAGAAATGCGAAGTATTTGGATCCTTTGTAACTACGAAGCATTTACTTTGGCACAACAAAGTGATGCTTCGAAGCTGGGGAGCGTGTTTTATTGCTTCGCAACACTGCAAAGCATCACTTTTTAATTTCAAAAGAGGAAATAGCCGCACTGGTTAAACAAGTTAAACAAGTGTTTATTATTGCACGTCAATTGATGTTTAAGTTCAAGTGTGCATTTTCTCAACACATTGTGGTGTCTAACTTGGTTAAACGTCAATTGATGTTAAAACTTTCGACACTCCCGAAAAGTTCCCATATGGTTCCTATTGAAGGCATAAAACTTTGTGCGTCCAAGAGTGCAGAATTTAAACGTTTAGCAAAGTTTAAAATGTGCACACCATGTAATGTGCAACACCATAACTTGCACACGTTGGTGTCTAAATTATGCACACTTGTTTCACCTGTGTGCTTGTGAATAATTCTGGTTTATCGAATCATTCAAACGTAACCCCGAAATTTTTCGAATTTCACGTCGAACTTTCCTATTTTGAATGCGAATAGAATCATTTTCCAAAAACGGATTTGTAAACACGCCACTTCGATATACACCGTCACAAATGAAAATTGCCAAGTTCAGTCAAATCGAAGTCACATAGCGCCTGATAGGTAGGCAACATCTTGACCGTAGTGCATGCTTGTACTGCGGGTCAGCCTACCCTAAGGCTCGCAGGCGCCATGGTCTGGGAATTAGCCGACAACATGAATCTGAGAAACAGACGCGTAATTTATATGAGACGCTCGATAAAAGACAAGCA
>NW_026267223.1:350793-354627 GCF_000697945.3 Frankliniella occidentalis
GCATGGTTTTCAAACCTAAAATTCATTTCCGTCAAATAGGGTCGCCAATAGGGGCCTCGTTGTTAGTCAAGTCAAGTCGTCCAACTCACACGGCTCAAGAAAACGCGGACCTTAGGAGTGGCACATTTCCCACTTGCCATAACCGAGAAACTAGTGGTCGTCGACGGTCCTATCCTTGGGAGAAAATGTAAAATTTCCACCAGCACAGGCGCGGTATAGGGGGGGGGGGGGCCCCCCCCCCCCCATCGTCTCTAGTGAGCCGCCTGAAAGGTAGGCAATTTGTGCTACAAAACCCCTGTATGTAGGCAACCCACAGTGCATCGCCCCCCTGTCGCCCCCTCCTTATACCGCGCCTGCACCAGCATCTTGCAGCTCCACCTTAATACTCGCGTTAGGTGATTGAATAACTTACCGGTGTCACTATAGGGGAATCGCTCATAACCGCAAAGATCGCGCCCATGATCTGAGTGCAATTGCAATGGAACAAAGTGCACTGCGTCTAACCTCACTTTCCAACTAGTCCCCAACTAGGGCCCCACTGGCGCGGCCCCCACTGGCCTGGACCCCACTGCCCCACCCGGAGCGACCCCCGGGGTGTCGACGCCAAGCCCTGAATTGGACGTTAAATAAGTAAGAGGGGCGCGGGGCCAGCCATGATGAGGGGTGGTGGGAGCACTGTGGGCAGGACGAGAAGAAGGGGGAAGGGGTCTCCAATCTGGGGCATTCAGGATCTGGAGTCATTGTCCCGCGGAATGGCGGACCTCTTCATTTAACACCCATCCACGCGACCTCGTCTGTCCCGGAGCTCTCGCCAACGCGCGGACCATTTCTGCCAGTCTACGTTACATGCAAGCCCCCCCCCCCCCCCGCACGAGTGATATCGTTTGCCCGCCCGCCTTGTTGGGTTCTTTGTCCTCAGGGAGCGCGCCGTCGCTCCGCCGGGCGCGGCCGGAGTGGGATAGAGTAGGAGATGAGCGAAGCAGAGGCCTTATTTTCTATAAGTCGATTTCCAGCGGCAGGGCCAGCAGTGCCACCATTCCCTGCCACCCTTCGTTTCCCCCCTCTTCCCTCGGATCTCGTGCGGATTTCATTTCCATCCCCTCCGGATGGTTGGTCCACAGCGCCTTCTCTGTGTGGGACAGAAGTGGATGTCGTGGCGGGGCGGGGCGCGCGGCAGGCCCGTCGCGGCTCTGCGCTCGTGCTGACCCCCGTCCAGTGAACTCTATACCGCTGCCACCCTCCGACGGCCCGCCAGGCGATGGGCAACGCCCCCCCCCCCACCTCCCGGGTTATATTGTTTGTCGGATTGCCAGAACCCAATCACCCCTGACGGCCCCCTGCTCGCCTTTGCACCCTGCATCTACTCTGCTTGCCCCAGCCCGTAATAACATTTTGCAATGTCGCAAATTCGCCTCGCTATGCGTGCCGTTTTCTGTCGTGTTTATCATTTTCGTCGTGGGGTGGTCCATATACGACGTGTGGAGGTCAGACCACAAATTAATACATTGCTTACCATTTTTTTAGGGTAACGTACTCATTGGCTGACAGCAGCACCGTTCAATGCCTGCGAAATCTTGGTAGCAAGAATTAGAGAGCATTTAACAGGTTTTGTACAGCTGCGAAGTGAACGAATAGCAGATACGAAGCACTAGCTTCACAATTGAAAATTATCGTTCTGTAATTGCAAAGTGATGCTTCGAAGTCTTAAGAGCATCCTTATTCCTTGCAATTTAACTGGGGGAAGAACCCTGCTGCAACTCGTACCCACCCCCTCTTTTTGTTTCTTTCACTGTTCGAGCAAGACCAATTACAGCTTTAGCGCAGTGCATCAAGTTCTCCTGCAGCCTTGGCAACATAGCAACATAGACAAGGGGATTGAGCTGGTGTCCTGCCACTCCCATGCCACTGCCCCCCTCCCCTCCTTTTCTTCCCCCCACACACGCACACACACTGCGTTGCGGTAGACATGGGCCTCTGTGCAGCATCAAAGGAAGCTCCCAGTACTACAAAAGGAGCGGATAGGCTTCCCCGAACAACCCGGGGAAGACGAGTCGTGGGGAGGAGATCTGTTCAATGGTGCCGCTCTACGTAGTTTGTTGTGGGCCGAGTGACTTGAGCGCCGGGTGTTCGTATCCCAAGGGAACGGTATAAACGGATTATACACTGTTATTTTTAATGAAGTCAATCTTTCCCGCACTGAGAAAAGCGTTTTGCCCTAGTAACCAAAAGAGGGTTGATTCAATGAAAATTTACTCCCTTAAGGCAACTGAACATTTGATCAAGAATTCGAAACAAAAATATGATCAGGTCGATCACACCTTTATCAACATGACTAAATACCTGATCTGTCGTATCCGGAGGGAGCAAATGAGCTCTGATGATGTGAGAAGGCAAGTAACTGGCAGTACGATAAGTATCAGGTGGTCTGGCACAATGGTTTATTTGCAGTTTTACATGTGTTCATGTAGGTGAAGACAGTTGACAGGTGACACTGCCACCAACGTATAGATGTGACTATTACAATACATAACAGATCAGGGTGACCAAAATATGACTTACGCAAGTAAAATTTTCTTGGCTTCCGTTTTTGATGCGCGAATCAAACGGTTTTCTGAGTGCGGGTAAAAAAGAACATCTACAGTAAATTTGTCTACAGAGGTATACAAGTAAACTTGTATTACAGAGAGGATGTAAATTTACATCCTCATTTTACATGCCCGCTTTGAACATGCGATATTGTTACATTCTGACTTACACACTCCTTTCCTTTCACCGTTAATTGCCGTAAGCCACGTCCCCAGCCGTGCCCTGCCGCTGCCGCTATGGACTTTGAGCTCGTCACGTCTCGGCGTGCGGCGGTTGTCTTGAGGTCGTGGTGTAGGCGAGCGGAGCGGGGGAGAGGGCTCGGGTTGTGCCTGCCTTTGAGGCACTCGCTCTACCCCACAGCCCCGGCTAGCGCCGCACTGGCCTCGCCGTCAAATTTACTTAAGCGTAACACCGAGGTATGTAAAGTTAGTTTTATGTAGATAGAACCGATACGATTCAAGAGCTTTTCGTAATTACCTCTTCCACATGTAAGGATCATATTTCGTTTGTTGGTATACACAAAGACGTCACTGGATGTACTGCTCCCTGTGTACTCTACAAAATCTTAGCGTACTCTGGGTGTACTCCACGTACTCCAAGAAGTGAACTCCGAGTGTACTCGGTGAGTATACTCCAAATGTACTCCTAGTGTACTCCGTGTCTACTCCCAGATCCCAGTGCGACACTTGAAACCTATAAACACGGAGTTCGTGGCGGCTCCGTATAAACACGCAGTTCCCGAAGGGCTCGGTACAAACACGGAGTGCACCAGGCCGCCGTATAGCGTCGTAACTATGTTTTTTTGAAAATTTCGAGTTATGAAGTGCGTCGGAAAGAGGAAACCAAGGGATATCGATCAGCGGAAACCACATTTCGATATGTCAATTAGTTCAAAAGTTATTCTGGTCTAAAAACCCAGCCGCCCATAAGGCGCAATGTAAATCCAAAACTTTGAAGCGCTATAACTCAGAAGTGACTTTCAAGCACTTACGACGTTGTACGGGGACCCGCTGAACTGCGTGTCTGTACGGAACTGCCTGGTACTACAGGTTTATACGGAGACTCCACAAACTCCGTGTTTGTATGGTTTGTAGGTTTCAAGGGTCGGTGGGCTCCCAGTGTACACTTAGTGTACTCCAGGTTTATTCCGTGTTACGCCCTGTGTAGCCTACTCTGCATTCTCCGGATGTACTCCGCGTGCCGGTATACAGGTGTACTCCGGAGTCCCCCCAAAATTCTGTGGCAATC
>NW_026267223.1:354722-357222 GCF_000697945.3 Frankliniella occidentalis
CACTTTTCTGATAGTGGTTGGTCAATAAAAGTGACGCAAGTCACTTACGTCAGAAGGTTGATCAATGAGAGTGGCGTAAGTCACTTACGTCACTGTTAGTGACCAGACTTGGAAATGACTTACGTCACTTTCAATATACACATGACTCCAGCAAGTTCTAGTAATAAGGTCTAAGACAGAAAAACAAACCGACACCCATTTCTGAAGATGCCACTGACTTTCTAACATTTTGTCAACAGGCGTGACTTGTTTGAATCAACACTGGATTTGATTCTTCTACCTATGAATGTAATTGATTTTTCCTTCTACTTGTTTCATCTCTATTGCCATTGGTATACCATTTTGTCAATCAATAGCCCCCCCCCCCCGGTTCGCTTCCCCAGCCCTTGAAAAAGAACAACAGAAAGGCTCGAAACAACTACAAAAACATCAAAAACTGTGGTTGTGGAGACTTCTCCCTTCCAATCAATACCTCTTATTACCTTGAGATGAGACCGAATGTCTTCGTTGGTTAGGTTACTCCACTTCTTAGTGTTAGATGCTCAACAAACATTAACTCATGCGCTAATACTTGCTCCAGTCGGTGGCAAGGTGGTAGAGCAAGGGATGTAAAGCACTGGAAGGACATGTCTCATTGACACAAACAAAGAGGAGAAAGCTTCTCAAAAAAATCAGCCTCGGTACCAACGGTCATCAGAGTAAGAAGACAACTCCAAACCAAAAATAATGCAACAGAGGAGGTGACAAGCCGATTTGATTTGTGCAAGCAGCGATTCCAGTGCTTTACATCCCTTGCTCTACCACCTTGCCTCCGACTGGAGCAAGTATTAGCGCATGAGTTAATGTTTGTTGAGCATCTAACACTAAGAAGTGGAGTAACCTAACCAACGAAGACATTCGGTCTCATCTCAAGGTAACAAGAGGTATTGATTGGAAGGGAGAAGTCTCCACAACCACAGTTTTTGATGTTTTTGTAGTTGTTTCGAGCCTTTCTGTTGTTCTTTTTCAAGGGCTGGGGAAGCGAACCGGGGGGGGGGGGCTATTGATTGACAAAATGGTATACCAATGGCAATAGAGATGAAACAAGTAGAAGGAAAAATCAATTACATTCATAGGTAGAAGAATCAAATCCAGTGTTGATTCAAACAAGTCACGCCTGTTGACAAAATGTTAGAAAGTCAGTGGCATCTTCAGAAATGGGTGTCGGTTTGTTTTTCTGTCTTAGACCTTATTACTAGAACTTGCTGGAGTCATGTGTATATTGAAAGTGACGTAAGTCATTTCCAAGTCTGGTCACTAACAGTGACGTAAGTGACTTACGCCACTCTCATTGATCAACCTTCTGACGCGTAAGTGACTTACGTCACTCTTCTTGGTTGATGAGCTATCATTTTGACTTACGTCATATTTTCTTAGCTTATATCTCACTCCCTATTTTGAATATCTGAGAAAGAGTTGGACCAATAGAAGCGTAATGACTTCTAGAAATAAATGTATATCATAACTCACTTTGTGACGTAAGTCACATACGTCACTTTTATGGATTGCCACAGAATTGCAGTCGTCGACCCCGCGCTTCCGCCTCCTCGTGACACTTTTCGTACTGTTAACGAACTTGACTTTCACTAAAGTATATTTTGATGCTACATAAACATGAGCTTATCACAATGGAACTTGAAACGAGGAAAGGTGCAGATAACAAGGGAACTTCCCCACTCCAAGTGAGTGTACAACGAGTTTTGCGAGTATTTCTCGATATTTTGGCGAGTTGCGAGTTTTTGCGAAATATGGCGAGTAACTGCGAGTATCTTGCGAGTATTTTTTCCTTTTACAACACGATGCGCCCTAACGAAAGAGTCCGATCTGTTTTGCTTCTGAACCAAAAGAGTCCGATCTGCTTCGCTGCGAAACCAAAAGAGTTCGATCTGCTTCGCTGCCAAACCAAAAGAGTCCGATCTGCTTTCGGCGCTCGTCGACCGCTCCGCATAAACTCTATGATATCTCGAAGCTTAAGAGGAAAGGGGTATATATTTTACGGTGTACACATTCGTAAAGGACAGGGTAACAAGCAAGTCTTTTTATTTTGCGTAAATTCAAAATATCCGAGGAGTTATAGCCCTCCAAAGATGCCTGACGTTCCATCGCCGAAAAGCAGATCGAACTCTTTTGGTTTGGCAGCAAAGCAGATCGGACTCTTTTGGTTTCGCGGCAAAGCAGATCGAACTCTTTTAGTTCAGCAGCAAAGCAGATCGGACTCTTTCGTTAGGGCGCGTCGAACAATGTTTTGTGTAGGGAATCTTTTGGCAGATTAGGTGTAAAATTAGGTATGTTTTATTTTGTAATCCGAGACTATTTTAGCTTTCATAGCAGTATGACTGCCGCACTAGGTTTTCACCGTCTGCCGTCTTTTGGCTCGCCCCTGCACGCCCCCCCCCCCATCCCCACCATTCGCTCCGGGCAATAATTATTAACCTGTGGATGAAACGCGTCTCCGATAAAC
>NW_026267223.1:364247-365571 GCF_000697945.3 Frankliniella occidentalis
AGTGTTTAACCGAGGAGTTATTGCACTACTTGCAAGTGCACTCCTACCGAGTTGAGCACTTGCAAGTGTACTATGACAGAGTTGCACACTTGCAAGTACTTATCTTTCAGTAATATCCTCGTAAATTTACGACATTTACTGTAATTTTGATTTACAGTATATGTCGTAATTTATGAACAGATTCACTTCTATGAAATTGTAAAGTCACTCACTGTAAAAAAAACTGTTGTCACTTAACAACAAATTAGTTAAGTTTTTAACTGACTCGTGTTGTTGTACGACAGCTTCGGTTGTCAAATAACAGTAAAAGTTGTCGAGTTACAGTAATTTAAAAAGTCAGCAAAAACAAAATGGTGCCGATTAGTACAATATGCATTGACAACAAACGTAGACGTTTTTCAACATTTTCTGTTGTTCTCGAACAACTGAGCTGTTGGTCAACAACTGAGCTGTTGGTCAACAACTGAGCTGTTTTTTAACAACTAATTTTTACAGTGTACGTCGCCGAGCATGTTAAGCGTTTCTTCCCCCTAGATTGAGAAAGGCCGCACACCCAAATTTGAAACCTTGAGTCAAAGAGTTTTGCGGTGGACAGGGAAAATGTAACTTTTTATTGTATTTCAAGTGTTTCGTAGATTAGATTTTAATGTCGCCTCCCTAGGCTAAACAACGTTTGTTTTTTTTCGGGTTTCTGCATGGGGCAGGGTGGCTTGTATTGTGTTCTGTGTTCTAACAGCGAATGCAGGAGTTTATATTTTTATAACAATATTTATTCCTATACTAAAAAGTAATTACGCACTCTAAGAAGATATCTATTTTTTACCCTCATTGAAAATGTATGCTAAATAAAAAGCACGAGGAAAGAATAATATTTATTAAAGTCGACACGCGTATTCGGTACAGCGAAAGCTTCTGAGTTGTCACTGAATTTCCTCAGAATTTTCTTCCAAAATGAAGCTGGTCGTCTCCCAAATCGCCTGGGAGCCGCCCGTGGTAGGACGGCTAGGACGCCCAGCGCTGAGCTGCAGTGGCGAGGCGCTCGACCGCGTGGCTCGGGCGTTAAGAGCGTTAAAGGGACACTGTCGCCTATTGGTGGGAATGGGCCATCAAGCCTCCCCCACCACAACACGCTCACCCCGACCGCTCGAGATAGGGAACAGAGCCGCCCTTCGGCGCAGGCCGGCACAGCCGAGGAAGGATACTGGTATCGGAGACGGGTCAGACCAGACGAGCTGGGTAGGCTGCGGTAACCGGGGAGCTCGTAAACTCTACATCTCGAAGTGTTACAAAGAAGCAGATGGTTCGTGGGTATCGCTCCTACCCT
>NW_026267223.1:365621-367942 GCF_000697945.3 Frankliniella occidentalis
CCCCCCGCAAGGTGATGGCCTCCTGGCAGTCCCCTTCCTTTTCATCTTGCACCTCTGCCCCAATGTTGTAAAATACAACGCGCTGGCAAGCCAACAAACAATTGTTTCGCATTTAAATACTTGAGAACTCTTTAAACTGTGTAGTACGAAGTTGTCCTTGTATGCATTTTGGAGTGTGCTGCCTTACAAATGTGACTTTTCCTTGAGAGGTACTCTGACAGCTGATCTAAGACTGGGAGCTGATTTACCGACGGATGTGCCGGCGTCCGCTACCACAACACACCAGGTAACAGGCTTGGAGATGTGCTTTCCATGCCACATTTAGGGGTGGGGGCAGTCCCTAGGGGCAGCCCACGTGCCTCACTTTGAGGCGTCTCCCCCCCCCCCCCCCCCCCGTGGGCGCCCCACCACGCCTCGCCACGCCTCCGCGATAGACCAGCAGCACCAGTCGACGCGGTTGCCCCCCCCCCCCCCCGCACCTATGTGGGGCTCTAGAGGTCAAATTTGCATGTAGTCACAGCGGGGCACCACCCTCCTCCTTCCACCACCACCTCCGCAAGCGGTGCGAACACGCCTCATATTGCCTCCTGAACAGCCAGCGATCCAATAAACTATGCGCTCTTTATATTTGGGTACTTGTTTAGGAATGTTGCGTTAAAGATAACATAATTTTGTGTCATACATTAACAGCGAGCTACCAGGCGTACTAAATTTTCCGTTTTGCAAAGATGTTGATTTTGAATCGCCCGTGTCATTCCTTTAGTAACTATCTACATTGGGTTTCATAAACAGAAATTATACATTGAAACCGATATTTTGTAGGGGTCCTACCTGTGAGTTCCCGGCAAAGAATTGCAGTTCGCATACATACGCGTCCGCCGGACCATCGCCAGAGAGCAGAGAGAGACCCTTTTATCCTTCTTTTGGTATACCCGGGTATACCGCTCTTTGCTTCCGTTTCATGCGTACGTTTTTGGTTAACCCTCTGGCGTGTAACGTTCAGAGAGCGCTGGGCTATTGCTATTGCGGGTTGTTTGTGGAAGCGCTGGCGTCGCTCCAAAGCATCCTGACGTATGGCCAATCTGTCTCGCTACCATCCACCCTAGTTTCCTCCCCCTCAGCTCCAAGCTTCTCTCCTCTACTCCCTCCCTTTTTTGGCACTCCTGACCTCATTTCAGTGCAACTGGATTACCGTAGCCTATTCTTTATCGGCCTATCTCGTACATGCAGGATGTCCTTTTCTAATCTACCAATCACTTTTGATTTTCGATGTTTCGACACTCGAGTCACTGTGGCACCCACACACACTTTCTCTCTGTCTCTCTCTCTCTCTCTCTCTCTCTCTCTCACACACACACACACACACACACACACACACACACACAAATACGCACACAGCTCGCACCCCTTTTATGATATCGTGGTGGATCTCGTGTCTGTACCAATCAGCCGCACTTTTAATGGGCATCTGGCAAATACGCAAAAAACGAAAAGGCCCCGGTTTTTCCTCTCAATCTCCATTTTAATTAAAGCGGTCCCTTACAATTTACACCCAGTGGATCGTGTGTGCCCACCCTACACAATAGACCAGTTTCCTCCCACTGGCCTCAGTTCTTCCCTAAATGCTTGCTCACCGATTCTACCATACACACCGTGGCAGGGGCGTAGGTCGGGCTGACAAGGGGGGGGGGGGCACTGTCGGTTGCCTACATACAGGGTTTTTGTGGCGTAAATTGCCAACATTTTTGGCGACTCTCTAGAGACGACAAGGGAGGGGGGTGGAACGAAATGTGTTGCTAACAAAATTATCTACTCTTTTCTTCTACATGTACAGCAAAGTGATACCAAGTAGTTTTTGTTGTGGGTCAATATAGGCCGAATATCACAAACTTCGAGAGGGTTCAAATGGAAACAACGTTTCTGATATAAAATAGGAGTGTCATCCCGCTGTCTGTCGTCAGGTGACAGTTAATTTTCAATTTTCACAGTGTGGCACGGCGTTGAAATGCGTTGTTTACGCTGATAGTCACTTGCAGAGTTTCGGATCGAAGAGCAGACCAGGCTGCATTCTGTAAAAACAGACTCCTCGCTGTATCACACTACGGCGAGGGCCACTCCATTTATTATCCGAGATAAGAATAACAAAAAATACAAGGCAGAAGAAGTTGAAATGACAAGGCGTTGGACGGGTGAGATATTCCGGGCAGTAAATTACATCGGGTGGGAGCACTCCTACCGAGTTGAGCACTTGCAAGTGTACTATGACAGAGTTGCACACTTGCAAGTACTTATCTTTCAGTAATATCCTCGTAAATTTACGA